>NW_021820944.1:0-130828 GCF_901001135.1 Rhinatrema bivittatum
GGGAAAATGAGGGCACAGCCGGACATCCATCGGGATCTGCAGTACCACAGAAGGAGAAAAATGGATGGACGGCCACCAGGTGCAGTAGGGAGATGACGAACGATCGTGTGTGTGTGTCCATGTGAGAGCACTTTGTGCTACTGGCTACCCCAGCCAGTCCCGATGAAAGGTGGAAACCAGTAGGCAGTGTCTGGTGTGCACATGTGAAAGACAAATAGGCTTTTTAACCCTAGGGTGACACATTCCTTACTGCAAACATCATTTGGTAAAGTCTCTAGGGAGCCGCAGAGGCTACTGGAGAGGAGCAAGGCTCCAGAAGCGCCCAGGGAGGGAACCGGCTTGGAGCAGCCACACAGAACTGAAAAGATCCTGCCTAGAAACTCTGCTGGTGGCGGCGCTGGCGCAGATAGTGCTACCCGACTTCAGGGATGTTCAGCCAGAAAAAAAAAAAAAATCATTTTCGTTTTCGGTGCATTTTATATATCTTTTTTTTTTTTTTTTTATTTGTTTCGCTTTTAAAATTTGTTTTCGTTTAATTTTTGTTTTTCGTTAGTGCACGCTTTATTTTTTTTTTAGCCCGCACTAAGTCGAAATAGCGCGCAGCCATTTTTTTTTTTAACGCGCCTGCTGTGGGAAAGCCGCCGGCTGAAGAATGGCGTGCGGCGCACGGATCCTGGCGGGTGGCTGATTTGTCCGCCTCGTTGCCAGCTCCCTGGCCACCTTGAAAGGGCCCGGAGCCTCTTGGCTTTGCGTGGAAGTCCCCCCTTGCACCTGAAAGGGTGACGTGCCCCCCCCGGGCCCGAATCGATTCTTGGCGGATTAAGGCGATTGTGTTGCTTGACGTGCGAGATTTGTTAGGAAGGGGGTGAGATTTCCGAATGCTGCCCGATGATTAGCGTTCCTTTTGTTTTGCTAGGGTTTTATTTCTAGCTAAGGGTTTATTCTCCCTGCTCGGATAATGCTGAAGCCTGTGTTTAGGGCTGTCAAATAAAGAGAGTTCAATTAAAAAGAAGGATGGTGCCTTTGCTGTTGAAAGAAAAAAAAAAAAACCCCCCCGATCACCCTCCTTCCCCTGTCTATAAATGTCAGAATCATCGGAGCCCGACAGACGCGAGCCCTGCTGGACAAGGGAGGCGGGCGTGGCGTGCGGCGCTACTTTTACGCGCTTGTGAGCGAACCGCAGAACAAAACAAAACAAGGATATTCTTGTCTTCCTCTCGAGCCGTCAGCAGGCAGCCCTAGCGACCCTTGCTGGCCCCAGGGTGCCAGCGGCAAAGCCACCCTCTCCCTGGGCTTGCCGGTTTCGCAGAGTGCTCCTCGCGGCCCTTGTTTTAACGGCGTCCCCCCCCCCCCCCGGCGGCAGAAGCAGTCGCCCGGCAGATGTGCAGGGAAGAGGCCGGGCAGGGCCAGCTGCCCGTTTTGGCAGGATGCGCTCGCAAACGCTGCTGGCACCGACCATCTCTCCCCAGCGACTTCCACCTCCCCCCCCCCTCTTTGAGGAGGAGCACGGTCTCCCTCCCTGCCAGGTGTGATTCCGCTGGCTGGAACATCTGGAAGTGCCGTGTCCGTCCGTCCCCCCCCCCCGCCTCCGACCCTCTCCGTTCTCCCCGGGGGGGGGGGGGGGCCGGCCCTCCACGCCAGAGGCGCTGACGCAGGCTTTTCAGGCAGGGCGTTCCCACCCCCGCGTTTCATCTCTCATTAAACCGGACATGGGGCCTGGCGTGGGATGAAATGGATAATTAAAAGCCTTCACGGGCAGGAATCTGCAGGGTGAGCTAAGGAGCACCTGGCTGGCATCTGTTCTTTACCATCTTCCCTTCTCTGCGTGAAAGGATAAGAGGAGGCAGTGAAGAGAGAGAGAGAGTGTGTGTGTGTGGTGGTGGGGGGAGGGCAGAGTGAGTGTCCCCACAAGTGAATCTCACACACAGGGCCTGAGGGATGGGATACTCTCTCACACTCGAAGCAGCGACAGAGAGGTAATCATCATCGGGGAGAGGGGGAACCGCTCCGGTAAGGAGCACCTTCACGCCACTCCCGGTTCCTGTTCCACTGCATCCGTGGACTGCTTTTATAGGGGGTGACTCGCTCAGGCCGTCAGCGGCGAGAGGGGGCTACCTGGTAATCTGGGTAGAACAGGTTTACAGCGGCCGTTATAGGAAGGAAAGTGCCCGCTGACAGAATATGATAAGGTCGCGCCGTTCTACGGCCGGGAAGGTGGTCGACGTGGCTGGGGTGGGAGAAGCTCGCGTGGTCTGACGATGAAACGAATTGCCAGGTATTTGCCACGCGCAGGATTTCCCAGCCAGAGGTGCAAGGCGTTCAAGCCTCGCGATGCGTTCAACACCCCCTTCCCTTTCCCCAGCCATGGAGGTCCCCTCGTGAAAGATAAGGACTTCAGCTCGCGCCCGCCTCGTGCGTCTGCTCGGGATTCCCCGCCGGGGCCTGGTTTTTACTCTCGCTTGCCGCCTGCGGAAGTCGGCGCGCCCGGCTTCGGCTTCCGCCTTCCCTCTGCTGGTGACCCCGCCGGGCCGTGAGCCGCAGGGCGCGGAGCGAGGTCCAGGAGCAGGGAGGGCCTGGGGGCGCGAGGTAACCACCGTTCCTCTCACGCCGAGCAGCAACCGGGCACGTCGGCCCGGCACTGCGTGGTCTGAGGAGGGACTGCCGGGCGCGCGGAGGACCCCAGCTGGGCTGCTGGGCCCTGATTCTATCCCAGGCTTGGCAGTGGGCGCTGGAGGGAGGCTGCAGAGGCCACGTTCCTAGTCCCTGGAAGGGGAGGGGGCTAGGAACGTGGGACGTACGGGCCATGGTTGAAGGCTCACCAAGGGAACCCTGGTGTGTAGCTCTCCTGCTGCAGTGACTGGGGGAAGGGGAAGAAAATCCCCCCAGGCGTTGTGAACAGGCGCTGTAGCCCATTGGGGGGCCTGGTTCCTATTAAGAGGGAAGCCCAAATGAACCGGATTAAATTGCCGGGCCTGCTTGTCCAGAGCCATTTGACACTGGGCGAGCAGAGCAGACAAACCTACACAACCCCATCATGACCTTCTAGGGCGTGAGCCATTCCCATACCCGAGGAGCTCAATGGGATGGCGCTTACGGCCCTTTCCCTGCTCACCCTTCGCGGTGTTGAATGCAGCTAGGGCTGGAGGGACGGGCGAGATCCTAGCGCCGAATGCCTCTGTTATAGCCCATTGGTAATTGGCATGACTTCTATAAATTCAGGGCCGGCTTTTGGGGCATGCGAGCTGTTCGGCTGCACAGGGCGCCGTATTCGAGGGGGGGCCTCAGCCCTGTCCCTCCCGCGCTCTTCCGCATGATGTCATTGACTTTGAATGTCGTCAAATTTATGTTTAGCTCAGAAATATTTTATTGCACGTGAATTGTGTAAGCCGCCGCCCAGAACGTGGGTGGGGGTGGCGTGGCCTAGAGATATTTTAAACAAACAATCAGGTAGTTAAATGATGTCTACGAGAAGGGAGGCTCGGGAGCCGCTGCTCCTGGGCAGGAAAGGGGAGCGTGAGGGGGAAGGGGCGCCGGCGCCCGACAGTACGAGGGACGACGTGTGGGGGAGGGGGAGAGATGGGGGTGCTCTGCCACCGCCGAAAGAGGGCCTGCCGTGCCAGAGCTGCCACCGAGGGAGGGGCACCAATATCAGCTTTTGCCCAGGGCACCGCATAGCCCAGAGTCGGGCCCTGCATAAATCGCTCGGGATGTAAGCGGGTGGCCTGGAATTAAAATGAGCGCCCCCCCCAGCCTTGGCTGATCTGAGGAGGTTGGGATTTCGGGGACTGGGTTAGGGGAGTGGTGAGGCTCTCAGATTGGGAAGGGGTGGGGGAAGGGGGGCAATCGTCTTCACCCTATCTGTGGGTCTGAAGAAAGCCGAGGAGGCCAGGCCGGGACTGATTAAACGGTCACAGCTTGGGCAGCCGAGGTTTAAGTTGCAAACCAGCTGAGCATGGTCAGGAAGCAGAGGAACTGTTTCGTTTTTATGAGAGCATCTCCTCCCCCCCAAGGCTGCTTACACCAGCACATCGCAAGGGCCGTTAAAACACTAAATGTGTTTTTAAAAAGCAATCCTCCCTTACGATGCTCTCCTCTCCTTTCCTTTCCCATTTTACAAGGCAAAGGAGGGCAGTAAAGGGTGACACATACTTTAAATTAATGCTGCTTTATCGAGAATAGTTAGAGCACATCTAACAGAAATCCTAGATTTAGCATACAAGTGAGAAATCCCAGCTCTGCCAGTGACTCTGTGTGACCTTGGGTGAATCACTCTATCTCTCTATGCCTCAGTGCTAATCCCAGCTCTGCCAGTGACTCTAGTTGACCTTGTGTGATCACTCCATCTCCCTGTGCCTCAGCTCCAATCCCAGCTCTGCCAGTGACTCTGCATGACCTTGTGTGATCACTCCATCTCCCTGTGCCTCAACACTAATCCCAGCTCTGCCAGTGACTCTGCATGACCTTGTGTGATCACTCCATCTCCCTGTGCCTCAGCTCTAATCCCAGCTCTGCCAGTGACTCTGCATGACCTTGTGTGATCACTCCATCTCCCTGTGCCTCAACACTAATCCCAGCTCTGCCAGTGACTCTGCATGACCTTGGGTGAGTCACTCCATCTCCCTGTGCCTCAGCTCTAATCCCAGCTCTGCCAGTGACTCTGCATGACCTTGGGTGAGTCACTCCATCTCCCTGTGCCTCAGCTGTAATCCCAGCTCTGCCAGTGACTCTGCATGACCTCGTGTGAGTCACTCTATCTCCCTGTGCCTCAGCTCTAATCCCAGCTCTGCCAGTGACTCTAGTTGACCTTGTGTGATCACTCCATCTCCCTGTGCCTCAGCTCTAATCCCAGCTCTGCCAGTGACTCTGCTGACCTTGTGAGTCACTCTATCTCCTTGTGCCTCAGCTCTAATCCCAGCTCTGCCAGTGACTCTGCATGACCTTGTGTGAGTCATTATATCTCCCTGTGCCTCAGCTCTAATCCCAGCTCTGCCAGTGACTCTGCATGACCTTGTGTGAGTCATATCTCCCTGTGCCTCAGCTCTAATCCCAGCTCTGCCAGTGACTCTGCATGACCTTGTGTGAGTCATTATATCTCCCTGTGCCTCAGCTCTAATCCCAGCTCTGCCAGTGACTCTGCTTGACCTTGGGTGAGTCACTCTATCTCCCTGTGCCTCAGCTCTAATCCCAGCTCTGCCAGTGACTCTGCATGACCTTGTGTGAGTCACTCCATCTCCCTGTGCCTCAGCTCTAATCCCCGCTCTGCCAGTGACTCACTCTATCTCCCTGTGCCTCAGCTCTAATCCCAGCTCTGCCAGTGACTCTGCATGACCTTGTGTGAGTCACTCCATCTCCCTGTGCCTCAGCTCTAATCCCAGCTCTGCCAGTGACTCTGCTTGACCTTGGGTGAGTCACTCTATCTCCCTGTGCCTCAGCTCTAATCCCAGCTCTGCCAGTGACTCTGCATGACCTTGTGTGAGTCATTATATCTCCCTGTGCCTCAGCTCTAATCCCAGCTCTGCCAGTGACTCTGCTTGACCTTGGGTGAGTCACTCTATCTCCCTGTGCCTCAGCTCTAATCCCAGCTCTGCCAGTGACTCTGCTTGACCTTGGGTGAGTCACTCCATCTCCCTGTGCCTCAGCTCTAATCCCAGCTCTGCCAGTGACTCTGCTTGACCTTGGGTGAGTCACTCTATCTCCCTGTGCCTCAGCACTAATCCCAGCTCTGCCAGTGACTCTGTGTGACCTTGGGTGAGTCACTCTATCTCCCTGTGCCTCAGCTCTAATCCCAGCTCTGCCAGTGACTCTGCTTGACCTTGGTGAGTCACTCCATCTCCCTGTGCCTCAGCTCTAATCCCAGCTCTGCCAGTGACTCTGCTTGACCTTGGGTGAGTCACTCTATCTCCCTGTGCCTCAGCTTTAATCCCAGCTCTGCCAGTGACTCTAGTTGACCTTGTGTGAGTCACTCTATCTCCCTGTGCCTAGTTGACCTGTGTGAGTCACTCTATCTCCCTGTGCCTCAGCTGTAATCCCAGCTCTGCCAGTGACTCTAGTTGACCTTGGTGAGTCACTCTATCTCCCTGTGCCTAGTTGACCTTGTGTGAGTCACTCCATCTCCCTGTGCCTCAGCTCTAATCCCAGATCTGCCAGTGACTCTGCTTGACCTTGGGTGAGTCACTCTCTCTCCCTGTGCCTCAGCTCTAATCCCAGCTCTGCCAGTGACTCTGCGTGACCTTGGGTGAGTCACTCTATCTCCCTGTGCCTCAGCTCTAATCCCAGCTCTGCCAGTGACTCTGCTTGACCTTGGGTGAGTCACTCTATCTCCCTGTGCCTCAGCTCTAATCCCAGCTCTGCCAGTGACTCCGCTTGACCTTGGATGAGTCACTCCCTCCCTGTGCCTCAGCTCTAATCCCAGCTCTGCCAGTGACTCTGCTTGACCTTGGGTGAGTCACTCTATCTCCCTGTGCCTTTTGTTGCGTCTTGTTGGTGTGGTCCTTTGGTGTGCTCCCCTGTGCCTCAGCTTTAATCCCAGCTCTGCCAGTGACTCTAGTTGACCTTGTGTGAGTCACTCTATCTCCTGTGCCTAGTTGACCTTGTGTGAGTCACTCATCTCCCTGTGCCTCAGCTGTAATCCCAGCTCTGCCAGTGACTCTAGTTGACCTTGTGTGAGTCACTCTATCTCCCTGTGCCTTGACCTGTGTGAGTCACTCATCTCCCTGTGCCTCAGCTCTAATCCCAGCTGCCAGTGACTCTGCTTGACCTTGGGTGATCACTCTATCTCCTGTGCCTCAGCTCTAATCCCAGCTCTGCCAGTGACTCTGTGTGACCTTGGTGAGTCACTCTATCTCTCTGTGCCTCAGCTCTAATCCCAGCTCTGCCAGTGACTCTGCTTGACCTTGTGTGAGTCACTCTACTCTCTGTGCCTCAGCTCTAATCCCAGCTCTGCCAGTGACTCTGCTTGACCTTGTGTGAGTCACTCTATCTCTCTGTGCCTCAGCTCTAATCCCAGCTCTGCCAGTGACTCTACTGACCTTGTGTGAGTCACTCTATCTCCTGTGCCTCAGCTGTAATCCCAGCTCTGCCAGAGACTCTGCTGACCTTGTGAGTCACTCTATCTCCCTGTGCCTCAGCTGTAATCCCAGCTCTGCCAGTGACTCTGCTTGACCTTGGGTGAGTCACTCTATCTCCCTGTGCCTCAGCTGTAATCCCAGCTCTGCCAGTGACTCTACCTGACCTTGGTGAGTCACTCTATCTCCCTGTGCCTCAGCTGTAATCCCAGCTCTGCCAGACTCTCTGACCTTGTAGTCACTCTATCTCCCTGTGCCTCAGCTGTAATCCCAGCTCTGCGAGACTCTGCTTGACCTTGTGTGAGTCACTTTATCTTCCTGTGCCTACATTTAATTTCTGCCCAGAAGCTGACCTCTCTATATGACCTTGGGTTAATCACTTAATCTATCCAGAACCGAATTCTAATCCTGGCTCTGCCATTGACTTTCTGTATCACCCTGGGCAAATCATTTTATCTAAAATCAACCCAAATGTCATACCAAACACTTTTGTATGTAAAAGCCTTCTGCCACACCTTGGCTGAAAAGCACCTCCCTCCCTTCTCTTGTTCCTTGCTCCCACTTGCCCCCTCCCCTCCCTCCTGCTACTGTTGCCTCCTTCCTGGTCTTTGGTTCTTGTTTCCTGTGAACCAAGCGGTGCCAGGGGCAGGAGGGGAGCGTGGCCAGAGGATGCTCAGGCAGCCGGAATGGCAGCAGTGGCTCAAAGTTTACGTGAAGGAGACGGGGCAGCCTGGAAGAGAGGTGGGTAGGCAGCCTGTACCCAGTGGCGTCAGGAGTTGGGGAACCGGCCTACAGCCAGGAGTTGTTAGAGAGGGAAAATGGAAAGTGATAGGGAGCTCAACCCGAAAACAGCAAGGGAGGGAGGAGAGCATGGGGGTGCCAGCCTGCATGTCTGGAGGGAGGGACATGGGATGGCACCTGAAGCCGGCAGTGAAGGGAGGGAGGTGGGGGTGCCATCGCACAGCCAGCAGCGTCAGGAGAGAGAGGAGACGTGGAGTGCCATCCTGCAACCAGCAGCACCGGGAGGGATGTGGATAGTCCAGATCAAACCCAGCAGGGTCAGGAGGGAGAGGAGAACGTGGAGTGCCATCCTGCAACCAGCAGCCCCGGGAGGATGTGGATAGTCCAGATCAAACCGGCAGCGTCAGGAGGGAGAGAAGAATGTGGAGTGCCATCCTGCAAGCAGCAGCATCGGGGGGATGTGGATAGTCCAGATCAAACCCAGCAGCGTCAGGAGGGAGAGAAGAATGTGGAGTGCCATCCTGCAATCAGCAGCCCCGGGAGGGATGTGGATAGTCCAGATCAAAACAGCACGTCAGGAGGGAGAGGAGAATGTGGAGTGCCATCCTGCAACCAGCAGCCCCGGGAGGGATGTGGATAGTCCAGATCAAACCCAGCAGCGTCAGGAGGGAGAGGAGAATGTGGAGTGCCATCCTGCAAGCAGCAGCACCGGAAGGGATGTGGATAGTCCAGATCAAACGCAGAAGGGTCAGGAGGGAGAGGAGAATGTGGAGTGCCATCCTGCAAGCAGCAGCACCGGGAGGGATGTGGATAGTCCAGATCAAACCCAGCAGCGTCAGGAGGGAGAGGAGAATGTGGAGTGCCATTCTGCAAGCAGCAGCACCGGAAGGGATGTGGATAGTCCAGATCAAACCGGCAGCGTCAGGAGGGAGAGAAGAATGTGGAGTGCCATCCTGCAAGCAGCAGCACCGGGAGGGATGTGGATAGTCCAAATCAAACCGGCAGCGTCAGGAGGGAGAGGAATGTGGAGTGCCATCCTGCAACCAGCAGCACCGGGAGGGATGTGGATAGTCCAGATCAAACCCAGCAGCGTCAGGAGGGAGAGAAGAATGTGGAGTGCCATCCTGCAAGCAGCAGCATCGGGAGGGATGTGGATAATCCAGATCAAACCGGCAGCGTCAGGAGGGAGAGGAGAATGTGGAGTGCCATCCTGCAACCAGAGGCATCGGGAGGGATGTGGATAGTCCAGATCAAACCAGCAGGGTCAGGAGGGAGAGGAGAATGTGGAGTGCCATCCTGCAACCAGAGGCACGGTAGGGATGTGGATAGTCCAGATCAAACCAGCAGGGTCAGGAGGGAGAGGAGAATGTGGAGTGCCATCCTGCAAGTAGCAGCATCGGGAGGGATGTGGATAGTCCAGATCAAACTGGCAGCATCAGGAGGGAGAGGAACGTGGAGTGCCATCCTGCAACCAGCAGCGTCGGGAGGGATGTGGATAGTCCAGATCAAACCAGCAGGGTCAGGAGGGAGAGGAGAATGTGGAGTGCCATCCTGCAAGCAGCAGCATCGGGAGGGATGTGGATAATCCAGATCAAACCGCAGCATCAGGAGGGAGAGGAGAATGTGGAGTGCCATCCTGCAACCAGAGGCATCGGTAGGGATGTGGATAGTCCAGATCAAACCAGCAGGGTCAGGAGGGAGAGGAGAATGTGGAGTGCCATCCTGCAACCAGAGGCATCGGGAGGGATGTGGATAGTATCCAGATCAAACCAGCAGGGTCAGGAGGGAGAGGAGAATGTGGAGTGCCATCCTGCAAGCATCAGCATCGGGAGGGATGTGGATAGTCCAGATCAAACTGGCAGCGTCAGGAGGGAGAGGAGAACGTGGAGTGCCATCCTGCAACCAGCAGCGTCGGAGGGATGTGGATAGTCCAGATCAAACCGGCAGGGTCAGGAGGGAGAGGAGAATGTGGAGTGCCATCCTGCAAGCAGCAGCATCGGGAGGGATGTGGATAGTCCAGATCATACCGCATCAGGAGGGAGAGGAGAATGTGGAGTGCCATCCTGCAACCAGAGGCATCGGGAGGGATGTGGATAGTCCAGATCATACCGGCAGCGTCAGGAGGGAGAGGAGAATGTGGAGTGCCATCCTGCAACCAGAGGCATCGGGAGGGATGTGGATAGTCCAGATCAAACCAGCAGGGTCAGGAGGGAGAGGAGAATGTGGAGTGCCATCCTGCAAGCAGAGCACCGGGAGGGATGTGGATAGTCCAGATCAAACCAGCAGGGTCAGGAGGGAGAGAATGTGGAGTGCCATCCTGCAAGCAGCAGCATCGGGAGGGATGTGGATAGTCCAGATCAAACCAGCAGGTCAGGAGGGAGAGAGAATGTGGAGTGCCATCCTGCAACCAGCAGCACCGGGAGGGATGTGGATAGTCCAGATCAAACCGGCAGCGTCAGGAGGGAGAGGAGAAGTGGAGTGCCATCCTGCAAGCAGCAGCACCGGGAGGGATGTGGATAGTCCAGATCAAACCCAGCCGTCAGGAGGGAGAGGAGAATGTGGAGTGCCATCCTGCAACCAGAGGCACCGGGAGGGATGTGGATAGTCCAGATCAAACCAGCAGCGTCAGGAGGGAGAGAAACGTGGAGTGCCATCCTGCAACCAGAGGCACCGGGAGGGATGTGGATAGTCCAGATCAAACCCAGCAGCGTCAGGAGGGAGAGGAGACGTGGAGTGCCATCCTGCAAGCAGCAGCACCGGGAGGGATGTGGATAGTCCAGATCAAACCAGCAGCGTCAGGAGGGAGAGGAGAACGTGGAGTGCCATCCTGCAACAGAGGCATCGGGAGGGATGTGGATAGTCCAGATCAAACCAGCAGGGTCAGGAGGGAGAGGAGAATGTGGAGTGCCATCCTGCAAGCAGCAGCACCGGGAGGGATGTGGATAGTCCAGATCAAACCAGCAGGGTCAGGAGGGAGAGGAGAATGTGGAGTGCCATCCTGCAAGCAGCAGCATCGGGAGGGATGTGGATAGTCCAGATCAAACCGGCAGCGTCAGGAGGGAGAGGAGAACGTGGAGTGCCATCCTGCAAGCAGCAGCACCGGAAGGGATGTGGATAGTCCAGATCAAACCCAGCAGCGTCAGGAGGGAGAGAGAATGTGGAGTGCCATCCTGCAAGCAGCAGCACTGGAAGGATGTGGATAGTCCAGATCAAACCCAGCAGCGTCAGGAGGGAGAGGAGAATGTGGAGTGCCATCCTGCGAGCAGAGGCACCGGGAGGGATGTGGATAGTCCAGATCAAACCCAGCAGCGTCAGAGGGAGAGGGAATGTGGAGTGCCATCCTGCAAGCAGCAGCACCGGAAGGGATGTGGATAGTCCAGATCAAACCCAGCAGCGTCAGGAGGGAGAGGAGAACGTGGAGTGCCATCCTGCAACCAGAGGCACCGGGAGGGATGTGGATAGTCCAGATCAAACCCAGCAGGGTCAGGAGGGAGAGGAGAACGTGGAGTGCCATCCTGCAAGCAGCACACCGGAAGGGATGTGGATAGTCCAGATCAAACCCAGCAGCGTCAGGAGGGAGAGGAGAATGTGGAGTGCCATCCTGCAAGCAGCAGCACGGAAGGATGTGGATAGTCCAGATCAAACCCAGCAGCGTCAGGAGGGAGAGGAGAATGTGGAGTGCCATCCTGCGAGCAAGGCACCGGAAGGGATGTGGATAGTCCAGATCAAACCAGCAGCGTCAGGAGGGAGAGGAGAATGTGGAGTGCCATCCTGCAAGCAGCAGCACCGGAAGGGATGTGGATAGTCCAGATCAAACCCAGCAGCGTCAGGAGGGAGAGGAGAATGTGGATGCCATCCTGCGCAGAGGCACCGGGAGGGATGTGGATAGTCCAGATCAAACCCAGCAGCGTCAGGAGGGAGAGAAGAATGTGGAGTGCCATCCTGCAACCAGAGGCATCGGGAGGGATGTGGATAGTCCAGATCAAACCAGCAGGGTCAGGAGGGAGAGGAGAATGTGGAGTGCCATCCTGCAAGCAGCAGCATCGGGAGGGATGTGGATAGTCCAGATCAAACCCAGCAGCGTCAGGAGGGAGAGGAGAACGTGGAGTGCCATCCTGCAAGCAGCAGCACCGGGAGGGATGTGGATAGTCCAGATCAAACCCAGCAGCGTCAGGAGGGAGAGGAGAACGTGGACTGCCATCCTGCGAGCAGAGGCACCGGAAGGGATGTGGATAGTCCAGATCAAACCCAGCAGCGTCAGGAGGGAGAGGAGAATGTGGAGTGCCATCCTGCAAGCAGCAGCACCGGAAGGGATGTGGATAGTCCAGATCAAACCAGCAGGGTCAGGAGGGAGAGGAGAATGTGGAGTGCCATCCTGCAAGCAGCAGCACCGGAAGGGATGTGGATAGTCCAGATCAAACCCAGCAGTGTCAGGAGGGGAGGAGAATGTGGAGTGCCATCCTGCAAGCAGCAGCACCGGGAGGGATGTGGATAGTCCAGATCAAACCCAGCAGCGTCAGGAGGGAGAGGAGAACGTGGACTGCCATCCTGCGAGCAGAGGCCACCGGAAGGGATGTGGATAGTCCAGATCAAACCCAGCAGCGTCAGGAGGGAGAGGAGAATGTGGAGTGCCATCCTGCAACCAGAGGCACCGGGAGGGATGTGGATAGTCCAGATCAAACCCAGCAGCGTCAGGAGGGAGAGAAGACGGAAGAGGCAGGGGACTCTCGGGCATTTCCTGTGATGCCGTGGCACAGGACAAATTCTGTGGCAGCTGCTTGCAGCATCAGGGAAAAGTGGTAGGGTGGGGAGGAGCCATGGATGGAGTTAGGATTTTGGCGCCTCTAGGCCCCCTCTTCCCCCCCCCTCCCCAGGTTGAACAACAGGGAGCAGAAAGTCTCTAAGGCACAGTCCCCTGCTTTCCCGTGGCAGCGCAGGGTAGATTTTAGGGGAAAACATCTGAAAGAAAAACATTTTTATCCTTTTATGTTACATTATAAAAATAAATTCATTTTACAGTACATGTGTTGGTATCATTTGTAATTTATTTGAATTTTATTGGTGAAGAAAAGTAATCTTCAGTCTCAGTACAGGGAGGAGGCCTCAGACATGGGGGAGAGGAAGGGAGGAAGGTCAGGAATGGGGTGAGGAGGGAGGAGGAGGGGAGATGGGGAGGATTAGGAAACTGGGGTGGGGAAGGAGAGAGAGAGCGAGGCAGGTTCTTGGATTGAGGAGGGGGGAACAGGAGGGGTTGGGGAGAAGGGAGAGGTAGGAAGGGAGCTTCCAGGATTTGGGGGGGGGGGGATTTGAATTGCAGTGAGCGAGGAGGAGGGGTCTTTACCCTGCTCCGGGCCTGCTCCTTCTTGCACCCCCTCTCTAGGGACCCACCCAAGATGACATTCACTTGGCGCCAATCCCTTCTTGCACACGCACACTGCCCCCCTACCCTTGTTCCCCTCTCCCTCGTACGGAGACATTCAGAGCAGCCAATCCTCCTCTCATCCCCCAGCCTTTCTTCCCAACCACTAATTACCTCTACTCTGCCCCTCCTGATCTCCCCCAAAATGATCCCTGATGCAAAAAAAAAAAAAAAAGTGCGCTGAAGCGGGCGCTGAGTGTTCAGCTGAGGGCTCCGGGCAGGCGTCAATTTCTGAGCGCAAGAAATGTGTGTATTGGACGCATATTTTGTTTTTTTTTTGCGTAGGGAAGTGAATAAGTAATAGCCTCATTCGCATGCGTTTGCACGTGATCAGTGCTGTTAATTTCCCGCTGCTTTGGCGCGCCGTTGTGGATGCGCTAATCCCCTTATTAACAGCCCGATTCTGTAAAACCGCGGGGAGCAGATGAACGCCCGCTCTCCTGGCACGCACCGGCCCTTGGCCGGTGCGAGCTATCCAGTATGCAAATTAGGCGACGCGGTGCAAACGAGGGAAAGGAGGCGCTAGGGACACTAGCGCGTCCCTAGCGCCTCCTTTTGGCCTGGAGTGGCAGCTGTCAGCGGGTTTGACAGCCGATGCTCAATTTTGCCGGTGTCGGTTCTCGAGCCCGCTGACAGCCATGGGCTCGGAAACCGGACGCCGGCAAAATTAAGCGTCCGGTTTTCGGCCTGACAGCCGCGGGCCGAATTCAAATTTATTTTATTTTTTTTTTTACTTTTTTTTACTTTTGGGGACCTCTGACTTAATATCGCCATGATATTAAGTCGGAGGGTGCACAGAAAAGCAGTTTTTACTGCTTTTCTGTGCACTTTCCTGGCGCCGGAAGAAATTAGCGCCGACCTTTGGGTCGGCGCTAATTTCTTAGAGTAAAATGTGCGGCTTGGCTGCACATTTTACTTACTGGATCCTGCGCGCATACCTAATAGGGCCATCAACATGCATTTGCATGTTGAGGGCGCTATTAGGTGCCGCGGGTGGGCCGCGTGTTTTCCTCCCCTTACTGAATAAGGGGTAAGGGAAAACACGCGTCCAGAGCAGGCTGACAGTGCGCTCCGACGGAGCACACTTTACTGTATCGACCTGTTAAGGGGATGGGGTTGCGCCTACACAACCCGCTGAGCGCACAGCATTGCATCGGCCCCTTTGTGTTGTCTGCTGCAGGCTCACTCCCCCCGCCTCTCCTGTTCCCTAAACCCTGCTGGAGAAGGAAGCAGAGGGCTGTTCTCTGGCTGAGAGAGATTCAGCACAGCTGGAAGGCAGCAAATCTGCCCCCCCCCTCCCCGATTTCTGCCACCCTAGGCACAGGCCTGGGCTGGAAGTATAGCACCGTCACAGAGGGGAAAGGGGGCTGCTTTTCAGAGACTCGTTCCAAGGCCGGTGGAAGCCCAGCTGGACCCAATAGCGGGTTAATGTTTTGCAAATCAAATCCTGATCGTAAGCGAGTTATGGTGGGGCCGGCCATTCCCTGGTTTAATGGATCTGTGGGAACGAGGCAGGAACGCATGCATTATCAGTCTCCATTAAAGTCAGTGCCCTGTAAAATGATGTTAAATATTAAACGCGTGTGCAGCGGGAGCTGTGTGTGGGCGACGGCTGGAGAGGGGAGAGGTCATCGGAGCCTGCTGACATTGCAGAGGACACAGCACACATGTATTTATTTATTTATTTATTTTTTAATGCCTGGGTATTGATAGCCTTAGTTCGGAGCTCCAGAAGGCGTTCACCCACAGGCAAAGGGCGCCAAACAGGACAGGCCTCCCTCGGGACACACACGGTTTAGTGGTTAACGTGCCCTCATCTTTGTCTTTGCGTGTCAGAGGCAGGCCGGCTTTGTAGAGCCTCGTCGGCTGCACTGTGCACGTTCACGCGCTGCTCTGGTCAGTGGGTAGTGTCCAGACCGCACAGTAGCAATGGATAAAGGTAGCACACAAACAGGCGATGGAGAAGGTACAGAGAAGGGCTACCAAAATGATAAGGGGAATGGAACAGCTCCCCTATGAGGAAAGACTAAAGAGGTTAGGACTTTTCAGCTTGGAGAAGAGACGACTGAGGGGGGATATGATAGAGGTGTTTAAAATCATGAGAGGTCTAGAACGGGTAGATGTGAATCGGTTATTTACTCTTTCGGATAATAGAAAGACTAGGGGGCACTCCATGAAGTTAGCATGGGGCACATTTAAAACTAATCGGAGAAAGTTCTTTTTTACTCAACGCACAATTAAACTCTGGAATTTGTTGCCAGAGGATGTGGTTAGTGCAGTTAGTGTAGCTGTGTTTAAAAAAGGATTGGATAAGTTCTTGGAAGAGAAGTCCATTACCTGCTATTAAGTTCACTTAGAGAATAGCCACTGCCATTAGCAATGGTTACATGGAATAGACTTAGTTTTTGGGTACTTGCCAGGTTCTTATGGCCTGGATTGGCCACTGTTGGAAACAGGATGCTGGGCTTGATGGACCCTTGGTCTGACCCAGTATGGCATGTTCTTATGTTCTTATGTAATACAGTGCGCTCAGCCGTACCTGTGGTTCCACAACCCCTTATGCTGTAAGGGGATTAGCGCATCCAAAAACATGCAAATGCATTTGATGAGGCTATTAGCTATTCTCCCCCCTAAAAAAAAAAAAAAAAAAAAGGGCTCAATCAGGAGATCCTGTTTAACGCATCGCCTGAGAGATGGACTCCCTGCTGAAGAAAGACTTCACTCGCATTGCATTCAGTCCTAACGTACCTAGTTATATCGTAGATGATGCCCCTGCATATATGGTACTCTCTCTGGATATCACCTGTGCTTGGGGACCTTCATTTTCAGGTTGTATTGTTCTTTATTTTCCCCCAACAGTTTATCAGGGTTTATTATGACAAGAACGAAGCAGAAAATCAATGAAAAAAAAAAAAAAAGATATTTTTATGAGTATATATATATCGGAGTTTATTGTGGTGGACAGAAGCCAGGAGCATAAAACAACATTAAGCAGGTTCTCTCCCCCACCCACTTAGCAGCATCCCCCCCCTCTGCCTAGCACAACCCTCTCTCCCCCGCCTCCCCCAGTGTCCTGCACTCCCAGCAGCATTTCCTCCTTCTGGCAGTGGCTCCAGGCTCTTCCTTCCTCCCCCCATCCCAGCAGCATTTCCTCCTTCCTGGCAGTGGCTCCAGGCTCTTCCTTCTCCCCCCCTCCCAGCAAGCATTTCCTCCTTACTGGCGGTGGCTCCAGGCTCTTTCCTCCCCCTCCCAGCAGCATTTCCTCCTTACTGGCAGTGGCTCCAGGCTCTTCCTCCCCCCCTCCAGCAGCATTCCTCCTTACTGGCGGTGGCTCCAGGCTTTCTTCCCTCCCCCCCTCCCAGCAGCATTTCCTCCTTACTGGCGGTGGCTCCAGGCTCTTCCTCCCCCCTCCCAGCAGCATTTCCTCCTTCTGGCGGTGGCTCCAGGCTCTTCCTCCCCCCCTCCCAGCAGCATTTCCTCCTTACTGGCGGTCTCCAGGCTCTTTCCCCCCCCTCCCAGCAGCATTTCCTCCTTACTGGCGGTGGCTCCAGGCTCTTCCTCCCCCCCTCCCAGCAGCATTTCCTCCTTACTGGCGGTGGCTCCAGGCTCTTCCTCCCCCCTCCCAGCAGCATTTCCCTCCTTACTGGCGGTGGCTCCAGGCTCTTCCTCCCCCCTCCCAGCAGCATTTCCTCCTTACTGGCGGTGGCTCCAGGCTCTTCCTCCCCCCTCCCAGCAGCATTTCCTCCTTACTGGCGGTGGCTCCAGGCTCTTCCTTCCCCATCCCAGCAGCATTTCCTCCTTACTGGCGGTGGCTCCAGGCTTTCCTCCCCCCCTCCCAGCAGCATTTCCTCCTTACTGGCGGTGGCTCCAGGCTCTTCCTCCCCCCCCTCCCAGCAGCATTTCCTCCTTACTGGCGGGCTCCAGGCTCTTCCTCCCCCCCTCCCAGCAGCATTTCCTCCTTACTGGCGGGGCTCCAGGCTCTTCCTCCCCCCCTCCCAGCAGCATTTCCTCCTTACTGGCGGTGGCTCCAGGCTCTTCCTCCCCCCCTCCCAGCAGCATTTCCTCCTTACTGGCGGTGGCTCCAGGCTCTTCCTCCCCCCCTCCCAGCAGCATTTCCTCCTTACTGGCGGTGGCTCCAGGCTCTTCCTCCCCCCCTCCCAGCAGCATTTCCTCCTTACTGGCGGGGGCTCCAGGCTCTTCCTCCCCCCCTCCCAGCAGCATTTCCTCCTTACTGGCGGGGCTCCAGGCTCTTCCTCCCCCCTCCCAGCAGCATTTCCTCCTTACTGGCGGGGGCTCCAGGCTCTTCCTCCCCCCTCCCAGCAGCATTTCCTCCTTATGGCGGGGCTCCAGGCTCTTCCTCCCCCCTCCCAGCAGCATTTCCTCCTTACTGGCGGTGGCTCCAGGCTCTTCCCCCCCCCTCCCAGCAGCATTTCCTCCTTACTGGCGGGGGCTCCAGGCTCCTTCCTCCCCCCCTCCCAGCAGCATTTCCTCCTTACTGGCGGTGCTCCAGGCTCTTCCTCCCCCCCTCCCAGCAGCATTTCCTCCTTGGCGGTGGCTCCAGGCTCTTCCTCCCCCCTCCCAGCAGCATTTCCTCCTTACTGGCGGTGGCTCCAGGCTCTTCCTCCCCCCCTCCCAGCAGCATTTCCTCCTTACTGGCGGTGGCTCCAGGCTCTTCCTCCCCCCCCTCCCAGCAGCATTTCCTCCTTACTGGCGGTGGCTCCAGGCTCTTCCTCCCCCCCCCAGCAGCATTTCCTCCTTACTGGCGGGGCTCCAGGCTCTTCCTCCCCCCTCCCAGCAGCATTTCCTCCTTACTGGCGGGCGCTCCAGGCTCTTCCTCCCCCCCTCCCAGCAGCATTTCCTCCTTAATGGCGGGGGCTCCAGGCTCTTCCTCCCCCCCTCCCAGCAGCATTTCCTCCTTAATGGCGAGGCTCCAGGCTCTTCCTCCCCCCCTCCCAGCAGCATTTCCTCTTACTGGCGGGGGCTCCAGGCTCTTCCTCCCCCCCTCCCAGCAGCATTTCCTCCTTCTGGCGGAGACTCCAGGCTCTTCCTCCCCCCTCCCAGCAGCATTTCCTCCTTACTGGCGGCTTGGCTCCAGGCTCTTCCTCCCACCCTCCCACAGCAGGCATTTCCTTCCCTTCCTGGCGGTGGCTCCAGGCTCTTCCTCCCCTCCCTCCCAGCAGCATTTCCTCCTTACTGGCGGTGGCTCCAGGCTTTCCTCCCCCCTCCCAGCAGCATTTCCTCCTTACTGGCGGTGGCTCCAGGCTCTTCCTTCCCCCATCCAGCAGCATTTCCCTTCCTTACTGGCGGTGGCTCCAGGCTTTTCCTCCCCCCCTCCCAGCAGTATTTCCTCCTTACTGGCGGTGGCTCCAGGCTCTTCCCCCCCCCCTCCCAGCAGCATTTCCTCCTTACTGGCGGTGGCTCCAGGCTCTTCCTCCCCCCTCCCAGCAGCATTTCCTCCTTACTGGCGGTGGCTCCAGGCTCTTTCCTCCCCCCCCCTCCCAGCAGCATTTCCTCCTTACTGGCGGTGGCTCCAGGCTCTTCCTCCCCCCCTCCCAGCAGCATTTCCTCCTTACTGGCGGGGGCTCCAGGCTCTTCCTCCCCCCCCTCCCAGCAGCATTTCCTCCTTACTGGCGGTGGCTCCAGGCTCTTCCTCCCCCCCCTCCCAGCAGCATTTCCTCCTTACTGGCGGTGGCTCCAGGCTCTTCCTCCCCCCCTCCCAGCAGCATTTCCTCCTTACTGGCGGTGGCTCCAGGCTCTTCCTCCCCCCCTCCCAGCAGCATTTCCTCCTTACTGGCGGTGGCTCCAGGCTCTTCCTCCCCCCCTCCCAGCAGCATTTCCTTCTTACTTGGCGGGGGCTCCAGGCTCTTCCTCCCCCCCTCCCAGCAGCAATTTCCTCCTTACTGGCGGTGGCTCCAGGCTCTTCCCTTCCTCCCCCCTCCCAGCAGCATTTCCCTCCTTACTGGCGGTGGCTCCAGGCTCTTCCTCCCCCCCTCCCAGCAGCATTTCCTCCTCCACTGGCGGTGGCTCCAGGCCTCTTTCCTCCCCCCCCTCCCAGCAGCATTTCCTCCTCACTGGCGGTGGCTCCAGGCTCTTCCTCCCCCCCCTCCCAGCAGCATTTCCTCCTTACTGGCGGTGGCTCCAGGCTCCTTCTTCCTCCCCCCCCTCCTAGCAGCATTCCTCCTTACTGGCGGTGGCTCCAGGCTCTTCCTCTCCCCCTCCCAGCAGCATTTCCTCCTTACTGGCGGGGGCTCCAGGCTCTTCCTCTCCCCCTCCCAGCAGCATTTCCTCCTTACTGGCGGTGGCTCCAGGCTTTCCCTCTCTCCTCCGGTAGCAGCTCACTGAGGCTCCCGCTCCAGCGCCCTGCAGCACTGCTCCCCTGCTCCTGCGCAGGGCCAGGGATCCTCCTGGGAACGGCTTCTGCTGGACAGGGCCTGCTTCAGATGCATTCACAGGCACCAGACGGCAGGTACTTTGGCTGCTTGGGAGGGGGGTGAGCAGGTGGCACTCAGGGCCCGTGCAGGGGGGATTAGGCGCCCTAGGCACCTTCTGCCTTGCGGCCTCCCACCCCTCCCTGTTGCGCCCCCCCATGGCGCCACTACCCCCGATCTCGGGCCCCATCGCGCTGGGCCGCGAGCAGCTGAAGCCCTACTTCTCCTCCTCGCCGCCGCTCGTGGCCGGCGACCCCCGCAAGGCTTGCGTCCCCTAATGTTCAGCGCTCTAGGCCCAGGTCTGGGTTTGCCTCTAGTGGTTCCGCCGGCCCTGCTGGGACTTGAAACGCGGCACGGGCGGCGCTGGAGGGCGGGGAACGGGACTTGAAACGCAGCCGGCGCCGTGGCCCGCGCTGCCGTGAAACGCTGCATCCGCAGCTCTGCAGCAGCTTCAAATTAGGCCTCAAATTAGGGTGAATATCGGTTTAAACCGGCTGTCACCTCTGGGGGGGGGGGGGGGGAAAAACCTCGAATTTATGGGTAAAAATCTGCTTAATCTGAAAAGGAAGGACCCTACCTGTGCTCCCTGTCTTTCGTAGTCACGTTGTTCGGCCGCCCAGGCTAGACAGCATTGCCCCCTCTTCATGGGGAATCTGATACACCCTGACTGCTGCTCAGTGCCCACCCCCCCTGCCAGACCGGTGGATGGGCCTATGTGTCTCCAAACCAAAACTCAGCCCTCTTGTCCACCCGCTCCCATCCCCCCATCTCTTTACCTGTTCTAACCACTGCCCTCCGGATCTGTTCTGAGAATGCTTGAATTCGGTCCCAGCTTTGTGTGCTGTCACCTTTGCTGGGGGGCGACTCCAAGCATTTGTCCACCACCACCATCAGCAGAGAAATATATCCTCGCTTTTCCTTCGGGCCTCCTTCCCTCTCTCCAGTGTCACTTCGTGGCACCCTGTCCTCGAGGTCCTTTTCCCCCCCGAGGAGCACACCAGCTTTTCCTCAGGGAGGCCTGGCGCCTGTGGCTGATTCTGCTCTTCACCCTTGCCCGTAGTGGTTGACGTTATTTAGCAGCTAAGCTTATTTCATTTTTTTGCTTCAATGCTTGTATTAAAAGCACCTCATTTAAATCGGGCCTTAGACACTTCTGGAGTCTTTTGACTTGCACTGCAAAGAAATAAAACCTTTTCCCTTCATTTGAAAGTAAATTTATCTCTGATCTATTTCAGCCTTATGCCTCCAGCCTAAATACCATGTGTCCAGAACAGTTCCTCATATAAATATTTATACAGCCCTCTTAAATACTTGTACAATGTTGTGTCTCCATATAGGCAACTTTCCTAGACTTTCTAGTCATGATAAATACTCCTTCCCCCTTGAAAATAGTTTATCTCTTATTTAAATGCCTTGATCTCATCAATGTCTTTATTATGCAAAGGGGATCAGAACTAATGGAGCTGGTGTTCCAGATGGGGCTTACTGAGGTTTTAGTCGGAGCCACTCTTCTCATCCGTGCAAGGGCCACCTGTGCCCCAGGTTCACCCCCCTACGTTATGTGAGTTTATGAATTGCAGACTGGAGAGCTCTGTCTGGCGAAGGGATCTGCTAGGCCACCAGATCAAATTCAGCTCAGATAGGTTATAATTGAAGGTCACTGGCATCCAAACATCTTTAATGGCCTATCAGAAATGAGTTCTTGAGCTCAGGCCAGTTGCTTGTAGACAAGTGTCCCTATCATGAAACCACCACCTCCCCAATCAAAATTGGCACTACAGAACTGGCAGCCATGTTGGTGGTCTCAGCAGAGAGGCCAAAAGATAAATGGACTTGTAGAACGAATTACCTCTCACTTTTTTTGTCTGATGAGTTCCTGTAAGTTGACTCTGGTTGTGAATTGCTATGGAAATGAGCTAGCTAGTCACACAATGTTTGTATTTTTTGGGACAATTTAGGTTTGAATGATAGAAGTAAGAAGTCTGGCATTTCACTTGCCAGATAAGGCCAAATTTGGGCCATCTCCTGTATTTCTGGTATTCTTGCTGGAGCAGTTTTATAACCCTATCTGCTCCATCACATGGAACATTAGAGTTCTTAAAGAGAGAGAAAACAAAAACCAATTTCCACAGAGTGGTGGTACAGCTGCATCAAGTTTCCAACAAGAGGAGAAGGCAACACGCACAGAACGGCAGTACGACTGCATCTAGCTTCCAAGAAGAGGAGAAGCCAACATGCTCAGAGCGGCAGTACGGCTGCATCAGGCTTCCAAGAAGAGGAGAAGCCAACACGCACAGAGCGGCGGTACGACTGCATCAAGCTTCCAAGAAGAAGAGAAGCCAACATGCACAGAGCGGCGGTACGGCTGCATCAAGCTTCCAAGAAGAGGAGAAGCCAACATGCACAGAGGGGCAGTACAGCTGCATCAGGCTTCCAAGAAGAGGAGAAGGCAACATACACAGAGAGGCAGTATGACTGCATCAAGCTTCCAAGAAGAGGAGAAGGCAACATGCACAGAGCGGCAGTACGGCTGCATCAAGCTTCCAAGAAGAGGAGAATCCAACATGCACAGAACGGCGGTACGGCTGCATCAAGTGTCCAAGAAGAGGAGAAGCCAACATGCACAGAGCGGCGGTATGGCTGCATCAAGCTTCCAAGAAGAGGAGAAGGCAACATGCACAGAGTGGCAGTATGGCTGCATCAAGCTTCCAAGAAGAGGAGAAGGCAACATGCACAGAGCGGCAGTATGGCTGCATCAAGCTTCCAAGAAGAGGAGAAGGCAACATGCACAGAGCGGCAGTACGGCTGCATCAAGCTTCCAAGAAGAGGAGAAGGCAACATGCACAGAGTGGCAGTATGGCTGCATCAAGCTTCCAAGAAGAGGAGAATCCAACATGCACAGAGTGGCAGTATGGCTGCATCAAGCTTCCAAGAAGAGGAGAAGGCAACATGCACAGAGTGGCAGTACGGCTGCATCAAGCGTCCAAGAAGAGGAGAATCCAACATGCACAGAGCGGCAGTATGGCTGCATCAAGCTTCCAAGAAGAGAAGTCAAGGTTACCCTATATGAAACTGCAGCAAGGGCTCTGATATGTTCTTAGGCAGTGAAAACCAAGCCAATTTGTCCTTATCTGCTGTCAGCTAGTATATTACTATAGTAAACCAGAGGTTTTATCATGTGTGTGTTGGGAAATGATATGATGGCTCTGATGGGTAGTGTTAAATGCCAGGTATCCTTTCTTGACAATGAATATTATTATAATACACAACATTAATTATGTTTGTATATGATACCTGAGGGTCGCAGCATGACTCGTCTTACTGCATAGGCCATTGACAAAATATAAAACATAGAAGAGTGCCCACAGCTTGGGCTCCATTAAAAAAAAAAAATAATAGGACTGCCGCTGAGTCTCGGGAGCAAGAATGAACAGCTACATCCGGGTTTTCATTGTTCAACTCTAAAGCATTTAGCAGTAAAGCAGCCACCTCTGGAGTGGATAGTCTTCCAGCTGTTTCTGGCCTCCCAGCTGTATGCCCAAAGCAACTCATTTCTTGAAAGGCTTTTTAGATGGCTGGGTGGCTGGTGGGGTTAGAGGGAGGCCCTTGCAACCTTCTCCTTTGTATCCACCCATTCTCTTGCCTAACCTCCCTCATCCCTTATAGTGGAGCCTGCCGACTTCCAAACAGCCTTTGGTTAATTTGACAAACATTAATAAACGAAGGTACTTAAACATTAACTTATTAAATGTCCAAAATCAGGTTTCACAGTCATTAAATGTTAATTGAAGCGAGCTGTATTTTGACACTTGGCTTGCAAAAGCCTGCAGCCAAGGTCATGGAACACGATTCCCCCTGTTGGTACTGAAATCCCCGGGGTGGAGGAGGTGGGGTGCTCAGTGGTTGCTGTAGGCCCTCCAAGACCAGAATAACCCTCTGAAGAAATGAGATGCCCTGCCTTATTCTGTCTCCACCGCTGCACTCAGCGGGCCAAGAGGAATTAATAACCTGTAGCACTGGTCCAGCTGGTTGCCCGCAGTAAATCGAGAAGAAGCATCCTCCAGCTCCTAGACAGGGTTACAATAATGACAGCTGGGGATACTCCACGTCTCTTGCTGCCCGGTGTGCTTGGATATGCCATTTCTGGAGAGGAGGACCAGCCAGTGCATTTCTCCATGTGGCAACGGTTCCCTACGCCATCCTATTGACACCGCAACCAGACGGGGTTCAGGATAATCCACAGTGAATATGCAGGATCTAAATGTGCATGCATTGAGCCTCCAGTGTCAGATCGTGCATATTCAGCATAGGCAAGGTTTTGAAGGTCCACTCGCCGCCTGCGGAGGGAGGATTTTCTCAGCTGGCGAGACGGCAGCGCCTTCGGCCTCAAACAGGGTTTGAGAGGCCAGCGGGGAGGGAACTTAAAGGCTGCAGCAGGGGTGGGGGGGGGGGAGGGCTGCTGGGGGCAGAAGGCAGGAGAAGAGTGAGAGAACTGGAGGGGGGGGTGGAGGATTACCTCAGGGTGGGGGTGTGCTCTTGCCTGGTAAGAAACGCCTTCTCTGTGTACTCCTGCCGCTACCTCCTCTGTCCTTCCTCCTCCCCACCCCCCCTCCAAAAAAAAAAAGAAAAGAAAAATTGTGATTGCGTGGCAGGTCAGCGATACACGGTGAGTACGTTTCGTCCCTGTGGGAGAATATCCTGGAGGAACTTTCAAATCCCTGATTCTGGATATCCTGGAAACTTTGAATGGCTGTGGGGTCGCTAGGACAGGTTTGGGAAGCAGTACCACGGGGGGGGGGGGGGGGGGGGAGGGGAGGGGGCGCAGTGTTATTTCCCACCCGGATAAACCAAAGCACAGGAAGATTAAGCGACACGGCCGAGATGGCAGAAGAGTCAGTGAAACAGCCGGAAACGAAGTGACTTGTGGGGTTAGAGGGGGCTAGAACTCAGGCACAGGGGGAGCGTCGGGAGATTCTTGTTAGGAAGCATTTATTGCAGATGTCAGGGAAAATTGGGAGGGGATGTGGGAGGGACTGGAGGAAGTGGCGGGATTGCCTGTATGTTTTTTATGGTTTGTGTGTATTGTCTTAGAGGTCGGTATTCACAGGCTTTTAGCTGGTTAGCTTTTCAGTTTTGGATATTGTTAGCACGTGTCCAGATACATTTTATCTAAGTAAATCATCTTCTGGATAAAATGTATGCGGATAAGTGAGAGGTGTTTTCAGGGCTTTCTAGGGAGGAGTTAATAAAAACATAAGAAGTTGCCAAACTGGTCAGACCAAGGGTTCATCAAGCACAACATTCTGTTTCCAACAGTGGCCAATCCAGAATACAAGTACCCAAACATTAAATAAATCCCATGTTACTAATGCCAGTAATAAGCAGTGGCTATTCCCTAAATCAACTTGATTAATAGCAGTTAATCCAGGAACTTGTCCAAACCTTTTTCTTAATCCAACTACGCTAACTGCCTTTACCACATCCTCTGGCAATGAATTCCAGAGTTTAATTGTGAATTGAGTGAAAAAGATTTTTCTACAATTTGTTTTAAATGTGCTACTTGCTAACTTTATTAAGTGCCCTCTAGTCCTTCTATTAACTGAACATGTAAATAACCGATTCACATCTACCCGTTTCTAGACCTCTCATGATTTTATAGACCTCTGTCATATCCCCCCTCAGCCGACTCTTCTCCAAGCTGAACAGCCCTAACCTCTTTAGCCTTTCCTCATAGAGAAGCCGTTCTATCCCCTTTATCATTTTGGTCGCCCTTCTCTGTACCTTCTCCAATGCAACTATATCTTTTTTTGTGATGCGGCGACCAGAATTGTACACGGTACTTGTGCAATGGAACCATGGAGCGATACAGAGGCATTATGACCTTCTCCATTTTATTCACCATTCCCTTCCTAATCATTCCTATTTTCTATTTGCTTTTTTGACTGCAGCAGCAGCACACTGAGCCAGCAATTTTGATGTATTGATGGCAGTGTGGGGGAAGAGGAGTTCGATTCAGTTGATAACCAACACGGACCCTGACTTTTACGGTTTGGGGTACTGATATGCACACATAAGAGAAAAAGCATAGGATTGTTTGTAAGGCCAAGTCCATAAGCAAAGCACGTCAGCACTGTCTGCATTTTCAGGAAAGGTCATCACCCAGTAAAAATGTTGCTAGCAGTACATTTTTTATGGGTTATCATAAGGCTTGGGAATAACTGCATGGAGCGGCAGCTGCTACCCTTAAGAGAAACATGGGGCTAACCTGCATGGTGCGGCAGATACCACCATAAGAAGCTTGCTGAGCAGACTGGATGGACCATTTGGTCCTTTTCTGCTGTCATTACTGTGTTACTATGTTATATTGTCCACTATGATGCCTAGATCTTTTCTCTGGGTGGTAACTCCTAATATGGATCCTAACATCGTGTAACTACAGCAAGGGTTAGTTTTCTCTATGTGCATCACTTTGCTCTTGAGTTCGCTGAATAACTAAGGCGGTCATTTTCTAAGCCTATCGCACGGGGGCGGAATCGGGGCGGCGACGCGGCGGTATCTTCGCTGGCGGCGATAAGGTAAGCACCGTTATCGTCACCAGTAGCATGCCCAATAGCACCACCTTTCACGGTGGTGCTATTGGGTGCGAAAGCCGGCAGCGATAACACCGCGGTGGTGCGATGGCTGCCGGCTTTCGCAGGCCCGCCCCCCCGTTACTGCTGGATTCACCATTCTGTGCGAGAATGGTGAATCCAGGCCTTAGTTGGCGAACTTCGATATCTGGAGCTAACCGAATGGGTTATCTGGCTAACTCAAGACATTGCAAACATCAGGTTTAAGTCATGTGGAACATGTCCCCACAGAACTTTAACCTTAACTGACTATATTCAAAGAATATAGCTGTTTAAGTAGCAGTTCCCAGTTCAAATAAAACCAAGCAGGCCTATGGCCCGATCCTCTCTCCTCAAGCCCTCCAAAATAGTTAGAAATACTTGTAGGCCTATTGGCCTGAAAAGCTTCCTTCTCCACCCCCATCCCCCTTCCATTTGGCCAAATGGAAATAATTCGGAAGGCCTCCATGTCACTCCCATCTTGGAGGGCGGTCACTTCCTCACGTTGATAAACAAATGGCCGCTGGCTTTGCTGGCACAGTAGAAGCCCTGGGTAGGATTCCCAGGTCAGGTCTTCTGCTCTTCTGGCTGGTCAGGGCTGGGGATGCTGGCAGAGGCAGATTCACAAGCCCTGGGAGGCTGGGGTGGGGAGAGGGAGGGAGACCCAGGCCAATTAATTAATTAATTAATTAATTAATTAATGGCTTTTTTATACACCGACATTCATGATACCAATCATATCATATCGGTTTACAAGAAACAATGGTGCAATAACAATAACATCAACATGAACAGTAGGCGAACAGTGATAAAAGTTACAATAAAACACTAAGTGACTGGAGTTAGGCCCCTTACGATTACAGGGTTCATGACCCTCAGCCAAGTGACTGGGCTAAGTGAGTTGGGAGGAGGCTGTAAAATAAGGAGCTTGGCTAGTTGTAATGGCCAGTTCCAATTGAGCTGGAAGCCCAAAGGAGCAGGAGTAAACTGTCTGCGCAGTTACCCTTGTCTACACTACTGTACCTGAGGGTATCTCCCAGACATCAGCGCTGCAAATGTCACCACCTGCAGGAGATCACTTCTTATCTTTTATGCCCTTATATGGAAAGTGCAAGCAACTCACAAGCCTCAGGTACTGAAGAAACCTAAGTTATCATCCTCTTTGCCTCCTCTCACTCACCGCTGCTGACAGGGTTGGGATTTGCCCCTTCAATGCGTAAGTGAACAGGAGGAGAAGGAACAATTAGTCCCAGATAGGAGAATCATCTCACGAAGGCAGGGGGGCAGTTTCTATATTTGAGAAGCACCTTTACCGTGCTGAAGGTCCAGCGTGATTTTTACAGCTGCGCAGTAAGGTGGTAGCGTATGTTTACCTCACACGACCGGATAATTCAGCATTCCATGCCACGGTAATTTTCACTTTATAGTGTACAGGATCTATTTCACTACGGTAATTTTGGACTACATTTTAGTGTTTGAACACGTCTGCTAGGTGCTTCTTAACTCTTTTCTTTATCCAAGCAAATCGTAGCATGGACAAAGCATGAGAAGAGCTGCTCTGTGCTGTGTATTGTGAGATCAGCATCATACACAATTGTTCGCTGCCTCTGAATCGGTGACTCTCAACAGGTCCCCATGTCAGATGGCAGTAGATTCAGGAGGCTGCTTTCACCGCCCTGTACCAAGTGATGTGATCTTATTTGTGTATTTGTTAATTGTAGATATTGTATTTCTGTGTGTGTCAGGTTATTTTTTATTTTGTTTTTAAGTACTGCTACTATTTTTGTGTTATTCTCCGTACCGCGCCTAGATCCGTTTATAGAGGAGTGAAATGCTAAATTCACCCAGAGCTTTTGCTGGAGGGCTGGTCTCATAAGTGTAACATATGAGTACAATAAATACATAATCCAAAGCTGCGGCAGTCTTGCTGTTTGCTACTGGACTAACAACAGCATGGGTACTGTGGGAACTCTTATTCTGAGGGTCCTGCTTGGCCAGGGCTCACTGCCCCTGTTGATCTTAGAGGGATACAGTGCAACCCTTCTCGGATCGAACTGGTTTGAAGCAGGTGGAATTCGATGTGAGGAGGTCCTTCGGCTTTAGGAGAGCCTTAAGGGCTCTTCATCTCCTTGTCACTGATGTTCAAGCACTGCCTCCAGTTCTGATGCTAGAAGCAATGCTAGAACTGTGCCTGTTCTCACAAAGAAGATGTCAGAAGACTGGGTCTCCTCACATATCATGAACCGACTGTGGAGAAGATGGCCTTAAAAAGAAGCTGGGGGAGCAGTTTCGTAGCTCGCCAGGATAAACCGACAATATGCAAACATTGTCTTCTGTGAAAAAGCCGTGCCGTCATCCCGAAAGGAGGGTCATGTAGCTTGGAGGTTTTGCATGCTGTGCATCCGAGTCTTGTATTTTTTTTTTTTTTAAACTGTAGCTAGGAGTCATGTTTGATGGCCAGAACTAGATGCTGAAAATGAACACTTGTGTGAAAAAAGGCAGCACCTGTTGAACGTTGCGTAATGCAAAGGCAACATTACATCTTTGAGAAGTAAACATGAACCCATGATCAGATCAACTTTGTGGGACCATTCCAAGGACAAGTCTTCCTGATTGCTGCTGACCCTTTCTCCCGGTGATTAGAAGTTTTCTCTGGTCAGGACAATTTCTGCAAGAAGAGCATATGGAATTCCAGATGTCATAGTGTCAGATAAAGATTCCAGAATAAACTTCTAAAAAATTCAAGAAATTTATTTGTGAAATGATATATGATTTGATACACAGCCTTTGCACCACTTCGTTGTGGGTCAGTGGTCAAGCCAAGTGAAGGGTATAGACAACCAAAGATTAGCTGAAGATCTTTGAAGCAAATTGGCCGACCTGACACACTCGTTTTTTTTATTATACAACATGTACTGCCACAGGACTAAGTTCAGCAGAAATACTCATGAATTGCTGTCCAATTTTTTCACATTCCTTTTTGTGGATTTTTTTCTTTGGTTTCTAGTGTTATTTTGTTTGATGTGATGTTTGCACTTTTTTTTTTGGCATTGGGAGGTAATAGCTAATAGCCTCATCAACATGAATTTACATGTGATGAGCACCAGTAGCTTTGCGGGGGGTGGGGGACGCGTTAATCCCCTTATTGCATAAGGGGTTGTGGACGCACGTCCAACCACAGGTTAACCAGTGCACTTGGCTGAGCGCACTGTATTGCATCGGCCCAAAGGTATTTTACTTTTGGTCTGATGTCCTTTCCGTTGGAGTGGAGCTTCTTTCCAAGGTCTCTGTTTGCCTCTCTATGCATTACCTCATGAGAGGGTGCATGCTCAAAGTGTGAAGCAGTTTATTGTATTGGCATTACTTTATGCGCATAAATGCTCAATTTTAGGAGGGGGGCTATGCACAGGTTAGGAAACAGGGAAGGCAGGAGAAGACTGGACGTCCACCTACAGTTGCGATGTGGCAAAACAAAATGGTGCATCTGATGCAGCTGGAGAGATTAGATGTTTTACTGTCCCACAGGAAGATAGATGAGAAATACGTTTTTTTGTGGAAGACCTTTTATAATTCACCTTCTGGCACATGTACAATGTTGGGAGGATACACTGTGCAATGCTTGTAGAGGAACTACCTGGGCATGGGTCCTTAAGAGTTGGCCTACTAGGGGATAGGACTGAATGGGGCAATGGGCGCAAAGTGGATGCTTGTTAGAGGGGGACGGCTGGAAATGGGTAGTGTAATGGGTAAAAGCTGCAGACAATTATTGGTTCATTACGTTTTTCATACTAAGCATGTTCGTACAATGTATATCTGCTACACGTGATGTTTTCTGTTATGAAATTACGGTGTTTATATGGATGCATACATTTGTAACGCATTGTGATTGCAAATAAAAATTAATATTAAAAAAAAAAAAAAGGAAGAAGAAGCTGGCCCGGCCCGGTCTCAGTGGGAAGCTATCGAGTTCCCCCTTACAGTCCCTTAGTGGCGGCACTCATGGCAGGATTCAGCACGCAGGGCCCCTGTACTGTCTGCAGGACTCCGCCGCTCCCTTTAATTATCCCTACCTAGAGATGCTGCCACTCACTGCCTTGTCTGCAGTGCCCACGGGGGTCCTCTCTCTCACACTGTCTGCCCGGGCGCCCGGTAAAACCTGCCTTATCATCATCCCTTCCCCTCGCTCGCTGGCTGCGGGGCAATGACACGGCATAGGAGGGGACCTTTCACCCCGTCAAATAAACAGGCAGGCTCTTGGCCTTTGAGTAATGAAAGCGTCTCCATGGCGATGGGGAGGGAGCGCGCCCGTCCGGTTGCAGGCCCAAGCCTGAAGAGGAACAGATGTGACTATGGGAGGGCTGGGCGAGAATCGGCTTCCCCCCTAATGTGGGAAAGATTTTTAAAAAAGGATTTTTGGGAAGCGGGGGTGGAGAGAGTGCTTGCACTGGCGTGTATACACCTGTAGCGAGCCGCTGATGCCTGTGCAGAAAAAGAGGGGCAGTAAAAGCCTAAACCCCAGGAGCGTTGTGGTGGGAGAGAGGAGGTGCAGAATAGGGTAGGATTCGAGTAGGTTGAGGGAGGTGTGGAGGGTGGGGGTGAGAGAGGAGGGCCAGACACGCACGAGAGAAAGGTATCGTCAGATGGTTTGGGTGGGGGTGAGGCCCAGGTCCTGGTCCTGGTCTTCTCGCCTCGCACGGGCTGTTAGACCCGGTGTTCCAGGTCTCTGAAGGAGAGCCGGAGGTCCAGGCCGCACGCGTACAGTGGGGCAAGCTTCAAAGCTTAAAAATTCTGACTTTTCCCGGGTGTGTGACAGCAGAGCTGCCAAGTTACCCAGTTCCGGGAGGGAGATTTTTAGGCCAGTCCTTGGATTTCTGAAAACTCCATTTTGGTGCATGGCGTTTAATTCGATCAAATTACCACCATTTTTATTTATTTTTTATTTATTTAGCATTCGTTTATATACCGAGGTATAGCAGACATTGCCTTCACTCCGGTTTACATTATAACAAACCAGTTACCATGCTTCTGAATGTATGTAAATACAAGACCAGGACTGCTAAAAAAAAAAATAAAATAGTCCCCCTGGAACTGGGTAACTTGATTTCTCACCCTAAAGGAGGCCGATCATACACTCGCCGTTCCACAGGGCAGAGTCCGTGAGTGAAAAGTACGCGCGGATTTCTCCCCAAAGGGGCACTGCACGATGACTGATCCTCGTAATGGATTGGCTCAGCTCCTGCGCCCTGACCAGGAGGGAGCCATCTGCTAAGGCGAGGCTCTCAATTAACGCCTCTCGGCTCTGAAACTGGTTGGCCATCTCAGAATACATGCACGAACCTACTGCTGTGGCCACTGCCACTACACATTTATAGTGCTCCAACATGTACGCAGCACTGTACAGACACACATGGAGGCCGCTGGTGGTGCGGCGTGGGAGACAGGAATATGGTTGCCAACTCGTCCCTTTTTATTTTTCCCAGGGCACGCTGATCCGGTCCTTGCTTTTACTTTGCGGCGTACACGGATTTGTAACCCCGCTCGATCAGTAGGATGGTACAGATTCATGCACGCAGTAGGGTAAAAACCAGTACTGGACAAGCCTGTCTTGAAAAAAAATTGGAGTCTGTTGGCAAGGCCAGGAAAGGAGCAGGATATGACAGGAAACAGAATAAGGCATAAGAAACATAAACTGTGCCCACAGGGTCAAACCCAGGAGGACACAGGGCCCCTGCAACATTTTTATAAAATTAAAAACAAAAAAAACAGAAAACCTCATGACAATTCTGGTACTCCTCCCTCCTGCATGATCTTGCACCTGATTTCCCTTTTCCCCAGACGATCTTAGGATAGTGAAAGAGTGTGATAAAGTGGCCACAGCCAGAATGATGTCGGGGGGTGCATAGGGAGAGGAATAGCCAACACCAATTCTCTCCTGCCCCCGCCCCCCCCCCCCCGTCTTCTACCTGTCCTCCCAAGTATTTCCAAAGTCTGCAACAGCAATGGCCTCCACCGCCTCCGCTAGTAGGGCCATTTCAGGTCCTGCCATCTTCGGCGTTGGCTCTCACAAAACCAATCCGTGAACCCAACACCCAGACCGCTTTCTACGTCCCACTACCCGGTTTTGCAGAAATCCTCACCGTCACCAAAGGATTAGTTCTGCCGAGGTAAAAACGCCCCGACCTCCCCCATGCTCACTGTCGTTTGGGTTTGGAAGATGGTCTCTTCAGACGGCTCACCCCCCACGTCTTCCCGGAAGCCCCCCCATGCTGTCGTATCACTAAATGTTTAGGGTTGACACCGCTGCTGCGTGCAGGTTAGCCGGGTGCTTCCTGGCCATCTTCTTGTCTCCAGAGATCCCCCCTGTCTTTACCCCTCGCCCTTCTGAATTCCGTTTTCTCTCTACCACCTGCTCCGGGAGGGAATGCCGGGCATCCGCCACCCGTTCCGTAAAGAGATATTTCTTGACGATGTTCATGTGTTTACCCCCCCCCCCCCCCCCTTGGAGCTTCAAATCGCAACCACCTAGTTCTACAATTTCCTTTCCGTTGGAAAAGGTTTGCTTCTTGTGTGTTATTAATACCTTTTCGGTATTTAAATGTTGCTTTCATATCCTCCCTGTCCCTCCTCTCCTCTAGGGTATACATATTAACATCCCTCAGTCTCATCTTCTGTAGCTGTTGGCACAAAGCCTACCATTTTGGTTGCCTTTCTCTGGACCACCTCTAGCCTCTCTCTGTTCTTTCTAAGACACTGCCTCCAGAAGTGAATACAGCCTCACCAACAACCTGTACAGAGGGCATTGTCACCGCCTTTTATATGCACATCTGCCCAAATTGGATGAATCTCAACCGGGGACACTGGATGGACTATTTTGGCCTTTATCTGTTGTTGTTCACTGTGTTGCTATGATCTTCTCTCCCTCCCGTCCACGCATGATCCCACGTCACATCCTGCTCCCCTCACCGCGCGTGATCCTCTTTCATCTGATTTTTCTCTTACCTCCCACGCCGTCATCCTCTGTCTCCTGCCACCCCTCCGCTCGTGGGTTCCTGCCCCCCCCCCCCCCCCCCCGGTGTTCCCCCACACTCTTCCACCTGGGTGCAGCCCTCTCCTCCGGCCCCCTCCGGCACGACCCTCCCACGGGCTGCAGGAGTGCAGCGCTTCTTATCCACGTCTGTTGCCTCTTCTCCCGGCTTCAGTGAGGAGTGTGAATGGGGGGGGGGGACGGACCCCTCCGGCAGCACCGTGTGCGCAGAGCGCAGATTGAATCCAGTGGAGGAGAAGGCAGAGGCAGGTGGAAAGCGCTGCTCTCCAGCGGGGGAGGCAGGGGGCTGTGGGGAGGACTGTGCCCGGGTGGTGCAAGCTGGCTCGCCCCGGGGGGGTCGGAATCTGCCCCTACCGCAATGCCACAAGGACTTTGCTGTGGGTGGGCTGGGCAGCCCTCCGGGTGAGATGCGCTTGCTTGCCAGGGTGATGAGTGTTGGGCTCCACAAAGCCCAGGACCAGGAGCCGTTGCCCCTGTTTGCCCTGCTCTAGGGATGGCCAGGGCCATGTCTCAAGGATGACGTACGGCACAGCAGGTCAGGGGCTGGGGCCACAGGTTTCTCTCAATCTGTGCCTAGAGCAGAAATTCCTTAGTGAATAATTTCCCTGTAACCACCTTTAGTGAAAGGCAGGAGTACGGGCTGCAAGAAAAAAAAAAACCCTGCAAGCGCTCCCTTCCCGTGCTCTTTTATTAAGTTTCAAACAATTACCACACATGCACAGCAACAAGGCTCCTGCCCTGAGGAGGTGCGCGTCGGGATGGCCCAGACGTGAGCTCTTCTCCAGGCACCTCGGACTGCAGAATCTAATAATCTGATTTACAGAGCCAGAGAGTTTGGGCTCCGGCCTTGGCTACGGGGAGGGGGGAGGGGGGGGGACGGGACTTCAAGTGCGCTGACCCTGAGGAAGGACGGTTTGCACGCAGCTCTTGGCGCAGGAGGCGAATGTGCTACCCAGGTGTGGGGTTTACCTCAAAATGGATCAACCTCCCACCAGATCTGCCTGCCTCCGGGTAGAAAGGATCCAGCTCATGCCAGCCTCCGGGAGTGCGGGAGTCGGCCTCCAGTTGATAAAGCAGTTTCCCGTGGGAGTGAATGGGTTTATTTTGTCTGCACACCGTGGTAGCAGTGGACCTCACTCTTCAATCCAGGATAGGTTGGATGCAGTCTCAGTGCCCCGCTTAATACTTGCGTTGTGCCAGAGACACGCTCCTCCTGGAGCTTACTGAGCCGTAATTTGTGTAGGCAGCGCCTACGGGAGGCATCCTGTTAAGTTTGGACGGTGACCTGGAAGGCTTTGGCCTTCTCTCTCTCTCTCTCTCTCTCCCTTTGACTCGTGTGTGGCTCCAAGGAGACGTGTTTAGCTATGTAACTCCTTCTACTCGGCCATGATTAAATAGCAACCGCGACACTGTGGCTTTTCCGCTTTCCCGTGCGCCAGAAAATGCGGTGCCAGGTCATTTCCGAAATACTAGGATCCCTCAATGGAGAGGAAATGAAGGTAGAGCCAGAGAGCAAAAAGATCCTGTGGTTCCTGCAACAGGAACTAGGAATGGGCCGGCCAGATGTGCCCGGGCGGGTCTTTACCCGACGTCACGTGCACGGCGACTCAGCTTCCAGACGAAGTGGCCGCTTTGTCGGTTGTGCGAGCCCTTTTTTGGGGACCAGCGCAAAAAAAATAATCCAAAGACAGTAGCGCCTGAGCATTTGAGGTCCAGAAGGAGGGACCACCGCGGTGCACAGGTAGCCTCATCTTGGCACCATTCTTATGTTAGTCCAGTAGACGGTACCTCAGCCTGCCAGGAATCCAAGTCTTTTGCGGGACTAAATTCAGACTAAAGAATTTGCCCCTTGCAGTATAAGAACATAAGAACATAAGAACATGCCATACTGGGTCAGACCAAGGGTCCATCAAGCCCAGCATCCTGTTTCCAACAGTGGCCAATCCAGGCCACAAGAACCTGGCAAGTACCCAAACACTAAGTCTATCCCATGTTACTGTTGCTAGTAATAGCAGTGGCTATTTTCTAAGTCAACTTAATTAATAGCAGGTAATGGACTTCTCCTCCAAGAACTTATCCAATCCTTTTTTAAACACAGCTACACTAACTGCACTAACCACATCCTCTGGCAACAAATTCCAGAGTTTAATTGTGCGTTGAGTAAAAAGAACTTTCTCTGATTAGTTTTAAATGTGCCACATGCTAACTTCATGGAGTGCCCCCTAGTCTTTCTATGATTCCTCCCTGTGGATTGGCCCTTACATTTTGTTGATTGTGCTACTGAAAGGAGATGAGGTGTTTTACCACTGAGTGTTCAAGGATGGGGGGGGGGGGGGGGGGATTGCCCCTGACTGCTATTTTTTGGGTTGTTTTTAGGAGTAGAAAATTAAATTATTCAGGCTTTGGCAGCCGAGGTCAGTCTGCTGCTTTCCGAACACCTAAAGGCAGCCACCAGCAACCTCTCCCCCTGTTAATTCGCTCAGCCACTGCCTGGGCTTGAAAGGCGACCTCTGATCCCTGTTTGATGTAACATGTCCATGCATCTCGGGGGCAGCCACAGACACAGGGTTAGAGGTGACCTAATGGTGGAAAAATAGATAGCAAAGCTTGAAGGTCACACCTGTTTTCTCTTTCTTGAAGTTACACGGCTGCAAGCCAAAAGCAGAAGTTTAATTGTGTTGTAGGGTTTCACATTCCTGCATTTATGGGAGGATAATAAGGAGAGATTGCCTGGGGGAGGGGGACTGGGAGGGGCTTGCCAGGTCCCGATATTTCACTCACTCCTATGAGGGTTATCAGCTGGCTGCATGTCAGAAAGGACAAGCTAATCCAGTCCTGGCATTTACCTTATCTCATGCCTAGATCTCCTGGGAGAAAGCAGGGCCACGTCCCTGCATGCAGTGCGGTAAAAACCAGGGCTGGATTCGCCTGCCCCGTAAGACAAGGAGCCATTTGGCACCCCCCTACTTCCTATCCAACTGACTTCTTGAACTCTTGAGAGCCCCGTACGTCAAGGCAAATCCCACAGTGTCCTGGGATCAAAGTTAAAATCAGTCTCACTCTAGGAGCTGGGGACTCGGAGTGAGATTTCTACCCATTATTCTCCCTTTCTTTATTTTGTACCGCCAACCCCAAACTAAGCGATTGTCCTTCCATCCCCGGCCTATCAGTTTGAACCCCTGGCTGGCTGCAGGCTGCATGAAAATCCTCCTGCAAGGACGAACTTTGCAGCGTGGCTCATCTACCAGCAAAGCTGCCCCTGTGGCAGTCGTCGGCCTCTTTCCTTCCCACGGCCTGGGCACCTCGCATGTGTATCCCACGAGCCACGGTAGGAAGGTCGCCTTAGGGGGCTCTGCGCTTTCCCGGGCCATGGTGTAAGCTCTCTGATTCTACAGCGGCCAAGCCGCACATTTTACTTTCAGAAATTAACGCCTGCCCAAAGGTAGGCGTTAATTTCTGCCGGTGCCGGGGAAGTGCACAGAAAAGCAGTAAAAGCTGCTTTTCTGTGCGCCCTCCGACTTAATATCATGGCGATATTAAGTCGGAGGCCCCAAAAGTAAAAAAAAAAAAAAGTAAAAATTAAAAAAAAAATAAAATTAAAAATCGTCCCGTGGCCCGGAAGACGGACGCTCAATTATGCCGGCGTCCGTTTTCCAAACCCGTGGCTGTCGGCGGGTTTGAGAACCGAAGCCGGCAAAATTGAGTGTTGGCTGTCAAACCCGCTGACACCGCCACTCCTTTTACCGCGGGTCCTAATTTGCATAGGCCACCCTCCTGAATCGCGCGCCCAGGAGAGTGGCCTGGGCGCGCGCCGGGAGAGTGGGCGCTCGCCGGCTCTCCCGCGCGTTTTTCTGAATCGGCCTGCCTGTGCACTAGTGTCATGGGTTCACCATCAGCACACTAGTGCGGAGCTCACCTGCGAGCACTAAAGACCCGAGTCGCTGCCTTCTCTTAGTGTCCAGGCATGCCCTTCCATGCTCGCCCAACCCTGTGGACAGTAGACCGCGTAATACAACCCTCCTTGATTTCAGGACATCTTTCCTGCTTTTTCAAAACTTGCTCACAGCTTCCTTTTTGTAACTTGCTGAGGGTTTGTTTTACACCCTGATCTCATTTCAGTTTGCAACACACTATCATTAAACTTTTTTTTTTTTTTTAATTTAAAAACTAAGATATTAACCACATTAACAAGAATCATTAACCACTGTGAAAAAAAATACTCATTATTCATAATACCTTTTTTTTTTTTTTTAACAGTGGTTAATGTTTAGTGGAATATGCATTGCAAAGTGAGTCATTAAAATCTTTCATCAAAGCTGAAGATACTTTATGTATGGATCAGGAAGCCAGCCGTGGCTGTTTTTTTTAGACATGTATTCAAGAGGTGAATGAAGCCCAGAATTCAAGAGGTGAATGAAGCCCAGACAGGAGTTCTGGGCTTCATTCTTGTCTGGGGCTCCTCCTCTCCTGGCTAACTGGGGTTGGATGCCCTGTTGAAAGTGTAGCGCCTACAGCTCATGGTAGTGACAGGGCCGGCAAACTGGGCCTAAGTAGCGCTGTCCTGGTTTCCCCTTGTGGATGCTCAGCCATCAACGCTGGCAGTGGCTCTTGAAGCCGGGTAAGACGGTCTAATCTTCTGAGCCTTGCACTCCGGATCTACTGTCATGCTGCCCGTGTCCGGGCCTGAAAGGCAGCGGGTGTGAGCAGAAGCCTTTCCTCGCAGGATTCCTCTTGGCTGCGGATTTGCTGGAACTGGTACCGAGAATGGAGCCTGCTAGAGGTCTGAGGCTATTCAGGGAGTCATGCGTCTCAGGAGTGGCATTAATGGTGTTGAGTGCATGACCCCGTGGAAACCCCGCTCACCTCCTGCCAGTCAGCACTCGGAAGCTATTGATTTCCGTGGCATTTTGAGCCATTCACTTCAGTACACAGGACAGTTTATAATCATTAGATCATCAATAAAGCCAGGTCCTGGGTCAAATCCTCTCCTTCTGTTCTGGCTCTGTGTGAGAGTACATGGCTGAGTTTCCATTAAATTAATTGGCTTTCCAGCACTTGCCCCTGATTGGCTGGCAAGGCTCCGGAAGGGGCTTGTTGATGACTAAAGCCCTGCTGTCTGCTCTAAATAATAAATTATATTACACCTCATACTAGCTCCACATTCCAGCCACCCGAAGATAGTTTGTGTGTTCATTAGGCGGGTGCATGGCAACATTTTTCATTTTGTTTAAAAAAAATAAATTTCAAATTTAAATATCGTTTTTGGGGCGCTCTAATTCAAATTAGTGTGCATTTACTCAAACAGCGCACACTATCTGGAAATAATGCGCACCAACTGGAAATAGTGCAGAATACCTAGAAATAGTGCGCACCAGATTGAAATAGTGCACAATAACTGGAAATAGTGCGCACCAACTGGAAATAGTGCAGAATAACTAGAAATAGTGCGCACCAGATTGAAATAGTGCACAATAACTGGAAGTAGTGCGCACCAACTGGAAATAACGCGCACCAACTGGAAATAGTGCACACTAACTGGAAATAGTGCACAATAACTAGAAATAGTATGCACCAATTGGAAATAGTGCACAATAATTAGAAATAGTGCGCACCAACTGGAAATAGTGCGCAATAACTGGAAATAGTGTGCACCAACTGGAAATAGTGCACACTAACTGGAAATAGTACGCACCAATTGGAAATAGTGCGCACTAACTGGAAATAGTGCATACCAACTGGAAATAGTACGCACCAGCTGGAAATAGTGCACACTAACTGGAAATAGTACGCACCAACTGGAAATAGTGCACACCAACTGGAAATAGTGCACGATAACTAGAAATAGTATACACTAACTGGAAATAGTACGCACTATTTTGAGTTAGTGTGCATTATAATAATAATTTTTTATTTATATTCCACCGTTCGTGACACTTCAAAGTAGATCACATTCAGGCACTGTAGATATTTCCCTGCCCTCAGAGGGCTCACAAGTCTAAGGGCCTCATCTACTTAGCATTTTTTTTCCCATAGGCACAGAATGGGAGAAAAGCCTTAGCAATCAGGCCCTGAGTTCAGGCAATGGAGAGAGAAGTGACTTGCCCAAGGTCACAAGGAATGGCAGTGGGATTTGAACCCGGGCTTGTAGCCCTGCTGCTCTAAGCACTTGGTTATTCTTCCACAAAAAAAAAAAAGAAAAAAAATTCAGTTTTGTGTGTTTTTTGTTGTTTCTCATTAAAAATGACATGAAACGATATAATGGCATTCACATTGTCTATGTCATTGCCAACTAAAGCACATCCCTAGTGTTTATTCAAAACTGGCGGTCTGTCTAAGAAAATAATGCACCATGTCTATAGCTCACTGCCTTTATTTGCTCTGTTCTTAACTCCCCTCCCCCCACCACTTCTTATTTGCTTTGAAAAAAGATTTTAAAAACAGGGCAGAGGAGCTCCTCCAAAGTACCCAGAACATGCAAAAGGGTTTCATTTATCTCCTCCTTTTCATTTTAAAACGTTGTGGCTGGGGGGGGCCACTCCCCGGCGGTGGTTCCGTCAGAAGAACCACGGTGTGCCAGCTGCGCCGTGCATTCCAGAGAGAGGACCCCATGGGGAAATATGTCCTCCCCCCTCCCCCCCCGTCCAGGGGACCACGGGAGCACCTGTTCCACGTGGCACTTCTCTCTCAGCGGTTTTTAACACCGATTTATTTGCTTCAATTTCTTAACCTCGTTATCAAATATTTCACGTTTTGCCTCTGCCTTGCATCCCAAGGGAGGGGCACATAGGGACACGCAGAGCATTATAAGGGAGCATTTGTTTTTGGGCTGCAATCATGCACGTCTTGGAAGATGAGCACCCCAGCTTTGTGTCGGTTACAGATCAATTTTTCTTTTATTTGAAGACTACTGATTAGACTTGTGTTTCTTCCCAGGTAGCGGACTCTGGACTGCCGAGTAGCAGAGGCAATCTCTGCACGGGACGATCACGATCAAGCGAGGGTAGTTGAGCGCCTGACGAAGAGCAGGCCAGTCAGTTTCCCCCCCCCCCCCCCTCGTCCCGGTGAACGTATTTTAAGCTGGATGAATCGGGAACTGGTTTAGGGTTACTGCTGCACACACTGCCAGGAGTGAGCAAGGGCAGGCAGGTCTGGTAACACGGGGGGATTATTCGGGAGCTAGGACCTGCACGGGCCTGTGAAGCGGACAGAGGGCAACAGCTCTTGGCAGGAAATGTAAAGGCAAAGCTTGTTTGCTCTTGCCCGTCATCCACCTAACAGTTACTGACCCTTTCACCTGCAGGTCACTGGGTCAAATCCAGCCTAGGCCTGGTGTGGCCAAAAGTCATTATCATGAAAAACGTTTGGTGGCCACTGTGAAGTGAGCTGGTAATCTCTGTCCTGTCCGCAGTGGGCAGGTGTCCACATCACAGATACCAATAACTGGCACCATTCTTGCCAATCCAAAACAAAGGCCAAATATTTCACAGGCATGGAGGCTGAGTCCCTCTCTTACTTTTAGAAACGATTGCCCCTGAATCATAAAACAGCATTCATAAGATCTTATTTTTTATAAAGGCTTAAATAAGGACCATAATGTAGGCAGCAAAAAGTATGAACTTTTCACTTTATAACTGCCTTAGCTTATAATCATAGCTCTGTAGGGAAGTCACTTTACCATCCATTGCTTCAGGTACAAACTTATAGGGTCATAAGAACATAAGAACATAAGAAAATGCCATACTGGGTCAGACCAAGGGTCCATCAAGCCCAGCATCCTGTTTCCAACAGTGGCCAATCCAGGCCATAAGAACCTGGCAAGTGCCCAAAAACTAAGTCTATTCCATGTAACCATTGCTAATGTCAGTGGCTATTCTCTAAGGGGCGGATTTTCAGAGCCCTGCTCGCGTAAATCCGCCCAAAACCGGGCGGATTTACGCGAGCAGGGCCCTGCGCGCCGGTGAGCCTATTTTACATAGGCTCACCGGCGCGTGCACAACCCCGGGACTCGCGTAAGTCCCGGGGTTTTCGGAGGGGGCGTGTCGGGGGGGGCGTGTCGGGGGCGGGGCCGGATCGCGCGGCGTTTCGGGGGCGTGCCGGCAGCGTTTTGGGGGCGGGTACGGGGGCGTGGCTACAGGCCGGGGCGGTCCGGGGGCGTGGCCGCGCCCTCCGTACCCGCCCCCAGGTCGCGGCCCGGTGCGCAGAAGTCCCGCTCGCGCGCGGGGATTTACTTCTCCCTCCGGGAGGCGTAAATCCCCGGAGGAAGGTAAGGGGGGGGTTTAGACAGGGCCGGGCGGGTGGGTTAGGTAGAGGAAGGGAGGGGAAGGTGAGGGGAGGGCGTTAGGGGATTCCCTCCAAGGCCGCTCCGATTTCGGAGCGGCCTTGGAGGGAACGGGGGTAGGCAGCGCGGCTCGGCGCGCGCAGGCTATACGAAATCGATAGCCTTGCGCGCGCCGATCCAGGATTTTAGCCGATACGCGCGACTACGCGTGTATCTACTAAAATCCAGCGTACTTTTGTTTGCGCCTGGAGCGCAAACAAAAGTAGGCTGTTCGCGCTCGTTTTAAAATCTACCCCTAAGTGAACTTAATAGCAGGTAATGGACTTCTCCTCCAAGAACTTATCCAATCCTTTTTTAAACACAGCTATACTAACTGCATGAACCACATTCTCTGGCAACAAATTCCAGAGTTTAATTGTGCGTTGAGTAAAAAAGAACTTTCTCCGATTAGTTTTAAATGTGCCCCATGCTAACTTCATGGAGTGTCCCCTAGTCTTTCTACTATCCGAAAGAGTAAATAACCGATTCACATCTACCCGTTCTAGACCTCTCATGATTTTAAACACCTCTATCATATCCCCCCTCAGTCGTCTCTTCTCCAAGCTGAAAAGTCCTAACCTCTTTAGTCTTTCCTCATAGGGGAGTTGTTCCATTCCCCTTATCATTTTGGTAGCCCTTCTCTGTACCTTCTCCATCGCAATTATATCTTTTTTGAGATGCAGCGACCAGAATTGTACACAGTATTCAAGGTGCGGTCTCACCATGGAGCGATACAGAGGCATTATGACATTTTCCGTTTTATTCATCATTCCTTTTCTAATAATTCCCAACATTCTGTTTGCTTTTTTGACTGCCGCAGCACACTGAACCGACGATTTCAACATATTATCCACTATAACATCTAGATCTCTTTCTTGGGTTGTAGCACCTAATATGGAACCCAACATCGTGTAATTATAGCATGGGTTATTTTTCCCTATATGCATCACCTTGCACTTATCCACATTAAATTTCATCTGCCATTTGGATGCCCAATTTTCCAGTCTCACAAGGTCTTCCTGGAATTTATCACAATCTGCTTGTGATTTAACTACTCTGAACAATTTTGTGTCATCTGCAAATTTGATTATCTCACTCGTCGTATTTCTTTCCAGATCATTTATAAATATATTGAACAGTAAGGGTCCCAATACAGATCCCTGAGGCACTCCACTGTCCACTCCCTTCCACTGAGAAAATTGCCCATTTAATCCTACTCTCTGTTTCCTGTCTTTTAGCCAGTTTGCAATCCACGAAAGGACCTCGCCACCTATCCCATGACTTTTTACTTTTCCTAGAAGCCTCTCATGAGGAACTTTGTCAAACGCCTTCTGAAAATCCAAGTATACTATATCTACCGGTTCACCTTTATCCACATGTTTATTAACTCCTTCAAAAAAGTGAAGCAGATTTGTGAGGCAAGACTTGCCCTGGGTAAAGCCATGTTGACTTTGTTCCATTAAACCATGTCTTTCTATATGTTCTGTGATTTTGATGTTTAGAACACTTTCCACTATTTTTCCTGGCACTGAAGTCAGGCTAACCGGTCTGTAGTTTCCCGGATCGCCCCTGGAGCCCTTTTTAAATATTGGGGTTACATTTGCTATCCTCCAGTCTTCAGGTACAATGGATGATTTTAATGATAAGTTACAAATTTTTACTAATAGGTCTGAAATTTCATTTTTTAGTTCCTTCAGAACTCTGGGGTGTATACCATCCGGTCCAGGTGATTTTCATACTTCTCACTTTGAATGTCTAGTCATTTATCAAAATGCTATAAGGCGTTTTCGTATGCGTTAAGGGCTTATCGCAATCGAAAAGCGCTGTTAACGCATGCGATAGCACCATAACGTATGGTGCGATGCAAATCTGAAAAGAGGAGGAGTGGGCTGGGTTTACTGTTTTGCGACGCCCTATTGCATGGCTTTAATGCCAATTTTAGCTACACCTTTTTTAGTAGTGTTAGGGAGGGAGAGAGAGACTAGACATTCAAAGTGAGAAGTATGAACAGCACAGTGCTCTCTTGCGAAGATTTGATGCCCCTCGGAGTGAGGAAACTCAGCCAAAGATGAGATTTGTGCAGTGTTCTCTCAACCTAGCTTGATGGACTCTCTACCTGGGTAAAATCAAGCTAGGGTGAGAGAACACTGCACAAATCTCATCTTTGGGTGAGTTTCCTCACTCCGAGGGGCATCAAATCTTCACAAGAGTGCACTGTTCTGTTTGTACTTCTCACTTTGAGTGTCAAAGTGGTCCCTAACCCCTACACTAATACCTAAACTTCACCTCGAGTTACTAGGTGGGCCTCCCATTGAGATATAAATACCTATCTAGGGTTAGGGCATTATGGCTACCCTAGGCACTCTCTCTCTCACATGTGATATTTAGTGCATTTTGATAAATCCAGGCCTTAGATTTGTAAGCCCTCTGGGGATAGGGAAATACCTACAGTACCTGAATGTAATCCACTTTGAAGTGTTGAAAAAAGTGCAAAAAGCGGAATATAAATCTAAATAAATATACAAAATGATTTGCTTTTTCAAACTATTTTTCAATGAGTAAAGAATTTTAAAAAATTGCCAAAAACATGTACTTCTCTTGCCTTGCCCGACATATTCATGTTTCAAATGCAATAAGCACTGCTTCAGAGGTATCTTCCTTTCTCATGGCTTGGTCGGGCCCCGTTGTTCATTTTACTCTGATTTGCTCGTGCCATTTCACCATAAACTGAAAACTGAGGTTTAAAATAGCCAAAACCGGCCAATGGTTCTGTCTCATGCATGTCCTTCAAGTACTTTCATCTGACTGGAGATACATCTAAATTACTCTCCAAGGCGGCATGCTGTTCCCTCTGAAATCCGATGCTGCATTCAAAATTAAAATATTAGAAGAAAACATTCAACTCTATTTCAGCGATCATTCTTGTCCGACGAAGTGAATTCGAACCAAATATCTGCTCTTGTGCTCTCCAACAGGGGCAGCGGAACGCCTTTTAGCTGGGGGGTGGGTGGAGGTCCCAACCAAGCACCGTCCCCTAACTCCACCCCCAGCTCATCCCACAGATGCCACTGCCAGTTTCTTACTTTGCATTCACAAGTTAGACCTTTTTTTCCTTGCACGCATTCTTCGTGTAGGTCATAGGCTATAATTATGCATTCCCACACCAACCAATAAAATGCCCGATGCTAGAAAACCAGATGTAGTGGTGAAGGAGAAAATGACAAAAACAGCATTAGTAATAGTAGTGTCAGACCTTAAAGGAGAATTTCAAAAGCTCTACTTGCACCAAAGCCGGGAGATACCTGCAGAAGTTGGGCCGGCTTGCGCCGCACGGATTTTAAAAAGCTCGCGCAAGGCCACACGTATCTCCCGGTACATGCACATTTTTTTTTTTAACGGGCAGGGCACTAAAATCCCCCTCACTTGCATGGTAGAGGCGGTATTTGCGCGCGCACACGTATGCGTGCACAGCCTATTTTATACCTTGCACCACGCACGTACGCGCGTATGTTAGAAAACGGCCGTATCCATTGCCGCGAGCCGGCATAGGCGCGGCTGTTTAAAAGTTACCGTCCCCGTGACTATTGTGCACTGTGCAAGGAAAGAGGAGATCATCAAGCAGCAAGAGGTGTAGTCAGAGACCAAGAAAATGTGGCCTAAAAATACAGAAACCGTCCTCACTGTTTGGGCACCACTCACCTAATTAAAAAAAGGACTTCCAAGCTCGCCTCGGTATTTTGACTGTACATATTGCATCGTACAAGCTTCAGAAAGAAGGAAAGTATTAAGAAGAGCCTTAGCAGTAAATCTGAGAGACTGACACGACACCCAGCATATCCCGGCTTAAGAACGAGGCTCATTCTTGTCATTGAATGTACAAGACAAACCTGTCCTGTACCTCCAGTTCTGTAAATATAAATATCTATATATCTATATATATACATACTCTGTATCAACAGAACACCCGCCACACCTCCAGCAAGGGGGCCGAGCAGGATATTTCCCTGTACACCTCACCACACAAAAATAAAAGATTCAAATTATGGTGTCATTTAAGTAACAGTTAACCCAATCTTCCCTCCTCTAGTAGGCGCATTGTGAAACACAAAATCCTGCGAGAGAAAAAAAGAACCAAAACACTCAGGACACACAGCATGTAGCAAACCTGCCGTACCACAGCAACACAAACTCACAGGCCTCCAGCAGCAAGGACCCTCCCTATGAAAAGGCAGCACTGCAAATATTTCACAGGGCCCTAGAACACCAAAACACCTCCTGTTGGGAAAACGCAATGAACAAGACTGCTACAGCTCCCTACACGCTGGCAGAATACCTCACCTCACTCGCAACTGACAAAACACAGAAAGGCCTTCACCAGATACAGAACAGTTGACCACAAACTACAAAGGTGCAGACAAAAACTGAGATGGAAATGCCAAGAAGTCAGGCTCTGTAGGCGGTGCAAAACTGGAAAACTTGAAACAAAAATGCATTTCCTTCTATGCTTAAGCCAAGCCTCCATTGTGGGGAGTGGGGGATGTTACGTTGGAGCTGCCGAGCTCCCATCATTGTTCTTGTGGAGAATGGGGGTGTTTTGTTACATAACAGTCACCCGCACCACAACAAAAGGGGCTTGGCGGCCCCGCCATATCACTTCCCATGGCCCCCTCCCCTCTGTGGTGCTTTGCTTCTCCCAGATCAGCACCAGTCAGTATATTTGCCCAGAATCAGTGTGTGCCTGATTTCCTCTCTTTCCCCTATAAACAGCACTCAATTAGCCGCTAGCTTCAGATGACCCCCCCTCCTACAGCCAGACTCCAGCTTCAGAAACCCCCCTCCCCTGAGACAGTCTCTAGTTTCAGAAACCCTCCAGCCCTCGACTGCCTCCCCACCAGCAAGCCAGCCTCCCCTCAGCAAGCCAGCCTCCAGTTCCCCCATCCCCAGTAAGCCAGCCTCCCAACTCCCTGCCTCCAGTAAGCCAGCCTCCAGCCTCCCCTCAGCAAACCAGCCTCCAGTTCCCCCATCCCCAGTAAGCCAGCCTCCCAACTCCCTGCCTCCAGTAAGCCAGCCTCCAGCCTCCTCTCAGCAAACCAGCCTCCAGTTCCCCCATCCCCAGTAAGCCAGCCTCCCAACTCCCTGCCTCCAGTAAGCCAGCCTCCAGCCTCCTCTCAGCAAACCAGCCTCCAGTTCCCCCATCCCCAGTAAGCCAGCCTCCCAACTCCCTGCCTCCAGTAAGCCAGCCTCCAGCCTCCTCTCAGCAAACCAGCTTCCAGTTCCCCCATCCCCAGTAAGCCAGCCTCCCAACTCCCTGCCTCCAGTAAGCCAGCCTCCAGCCTCCTCTCAGCAAACCAGCCTCCAGTTCCCCCCATCCCCAGTAAGCCAGCCTCCCAACTCCCTGCCTCCAGTAAGCCAGCCTCCAGCCTCCTCTCAGCAAACCAGCCTCCAGTTCCCCCATCCCCAGTAAGCCAGCCTCCCAACTCCCTGCCTCCAGTAAGCCAGCCTCCAGCCTCCCCTCAGCAAACCAGCCTCCAGTTCCCCCATCCCCAGTAAGCCAGCCTCCAACCTCCCCCTCAGTAAGCCAGTTTCCAGCCTCCAGCTCCCCCCCTCCCCCCCCCGCAGCAAGCCATCCTCGGACCCCCGCCGACAGTGCCGGCTCTCTAGGTTGGGTTTTGGAAATGCTGCTTCCGGAGGAACCCATGGCTCTGCCTCCCTCTCTCGCGAGAGCGGCAGATCCGCCACCCGCCTCGGGAGCCCGTATTCTTACGCTGAGCTGCAGCTCGCACGAGACAGGCGGAAGGAAGCGTGGTGCCGTCGGCGGCAGCACCTCCGGGCGTCGCCAGCCAGAGCACGGGTGGCCCACGCCGTTTCCGACGGCCGTGCTCTTCATCCTGGAAAGCAGCTCTGGATCTCCACCATGCCAGTCGGTTATGACCTGATCAATAATAAACTTAAAAAGAAAGTCGGGATTGTATAAAGCGACTGACCCCAGGGGCCTCAAGCTTCTCTGTGTGTGGCTACAACTGTTCTATTCAGTAGGCCTAGTTTTCACTGTCCGTTTCATATTCCAACTTTACATTTCTATGAAGGGAACTACACAAATGTGGATCTGCAATCAGTGAATAGTTTCAATACAATCTTCTGTGCAGGATGTAAAACAAACGCATTGTGAGTGCACGGACATCGCGCAACCGCCACAGAGATAACGCCCCCCCCCCCCTGATGCTGTTGGTCTATCACAGAGTTTCCCAACCCGTGCGCCTTCAGACCTGATCAGCTGGGGCAGGCGAAAGTCACCACTGCCTGACGCCCGGATCCAGGCCCGCCCCTGGGCTCTGCTCTCAGCGCTTTGCTGCAAGAGGCGGCAGTGGTGGCTCTTAAACTGGTAGGAGCTCCTTTCCCAAGACGCGCCTGTCCTTCCTAGTTACGGCGAGAGCTATTGGCAAAATTTATGTTTAGTTTCAATGTAAACCGATGTGATTTGTATTTCATACAGGAACACCGGTATATAAAAATCTAAAAATCTAAAAATAAATAATTAACGGGCAGCATGCAGGGTACTGAGAGCCGGGTCCTGCTTTGTGCGGCACGCGCGGGGCACGCCGCGCCTCCTCGTTTTCCCCCGTCTTTCAAGCCTCCGTCTTCTCCCCAGGCCGAGCGAGGCGAGGAGAGCGTGCCCCGAGCACTGGACGCGACTCTCTCCGGGGCCGATGCGGTCAAACGTGTTGGGAAAGCGGGCGCTAGCATCGAGCGCCCGTTGCCTTAACGTGCGCGCAGCCACATCCCCTGGGCGCCCGATGCAGTATTTAAAGGGCGCTCTGATGGAGATTTGGGTGTCCTTGGTGCATCGGGCTCCCGATTGCGACGGGCACGCAGTAGGAGCGACCGTTTTCATTCCGCTTCTTTTTTTGTTATAATTCGCTTCAGCCATCTCAGCAAAAGATTAGGCGCCCCTTGCTAAGGACATCTAAATTGTGTGGCTGAAAGAAAAGTGGGTTTCTTTTAATCAAGTCAAAATATACCATTATTTTTCTCCACTGCAAGCGGTAAATGAAAGCATTGCAACGATACAGAGCCTGCGACTCCTTTAGGGAGCAGGGCACAATGGGGCGTGGAAGGCAAGGTGGGCAGTCTTGGGGGGGGGAGGGGGAGGCCTGGTGGCAGTGCCTGGTGAAAAGGAGAGCCCCAGCGTGGGCGGCCCCCTTTTCGGCCAGGCACCGTCGGCGTGGCTTCGTCCCCTCCCACCCTCCCATTCAGGATAGGGTAGCCAGAGTAGAGGGTCGAAACGTTAGGTCCTGTCGCAGCCCTTGACGTTGCGTGGTGACTGGCGGGAGCGACAGCTCCCCCCCCCCCCCCCGCACTTAGGAGGATCGAGCAGGCGGCTCGGACTGGGCAAGCGGCCTAACAGATCCAGCGCAGTCCCTCGAGGCTTCAATGGCCAAGAGGGAGGAGGAAGAGAATGCTGAGGTGCTTAGATCAAATGACCCGACTTCTACGGTCGGGTCGCCAGCAATGACGCTATGGCTTTAACGGCCAGGTGTAATGGCAGCTGCCCGGCTTCTACGGCCGGGGGTGCGCGCGTGCCTCAGCGGACTTACATGCTTGGCACCTAGAAGCGGGGGGTGTTCGCTGGTCACAAAGTTAGTTAATAAATTGTTATGTTGTTTTACTCTTTATGTTAATGTTGTTGTTGTGTTATTTATTGCTGGTTAATCGTATTGATGGGCTGCGGCCATTTATTGTTCCAACAATAAACTGTTATCGGACGAAGTTGTGTGAGCCTGCAATAAAATGGGAAGGGTGGTTGGGTGGTTAGACGCAGCCTTTCCACTGCCCACATTGTGAGGAGGACGACACACTTATCACAACACAGAGAAACTATTTATTAATTTTTTCATGAGCCCTTGACTGCGAGTTGACTTTACCCAACCTCCGAGGCTGGGGGTTAAATTTGCCGCGTTAAGTGTAGCATTGGGCACCCAGCGCTCTACTGCATCACGGGGGTAATAGCTGATGCTCTCGTCTACATTAAATTTACATCTGTCGTTTTGGATGCATTCTTCTCCTTATTGTGTCGGGGGCTAGTTTAGCACGTCCAAAACGCGCGTCTAACTGCATGTAAATCCTTGCCCTAGGCTGAGAGCACTTTATTGCATCGGCCCTTTGAGTGCAGGGAGCATCAGTGATGAAGGAGCTCTGGCCTCCCGCACCATACCGACTTCTCCTTCTCCTGAGGGAGTTTGGGTGTCATGAGAGGTTCATGTGTGTCTTCACCCCTGAAAGTTGGGAGAGATGCTGGTGGGGCTTTCAGTGCTTCCCTTAGCTCTTCTTCTTCCCATATGTCTCTTCCCCCAAGTCCGCACTGCCTGCTCCATGGAGGTTGGTGGGCCACACAACGTTTTTGTTAATGTAGGCATGCCTTGGGCGAGAAAAGGTTGGGAAACGCTGGGCAATAGCAGAACACAAAGCTTTCTAACAAAGGTGACTGAACCACATTTGCTCTAATGTTTACACCTCTAGAAACGCAGATCTAGGTATGTTGTGCAAAACAGCACGACCCTTCAAAGCTGACCAGTGCTTTTTTTTTACAATTGCACAAATAAGTGGTGTTGCGATGGTGATTCCAAGCTTGTAAGTCGACGACTAGAAGTAGATTTTTTGTGTAGTCCGCATGTCTTGAAATATGAGCAGCCCAGATTTACAGTTGGCTACCATTTTGTCTGTTATTTAATGAAAGCCCAGGATGTGAGTTCAAGGCCCTTTAAAAAGCTTGCTTCATGCAAAACTGCAGATTACCTCCTATCTAAAAAAAATAAACATGGAGCTATAAATTTAGCCCGATGTGTAAAATCTCTAACTCCAATACAAAGGCTTCTGAGCTGCAGAAAACAGGCTGATTGGCAGGTTTCTTTTAAAACTAGATGGACTGAAACTCTTCTATCTCAAAAAATTATTTTTTTCCATAGATGACTAGTGTTCATCTTGCTGGGTTTTTTTTTCTACATATGAGGATATCCAAGAAGGACACTTGATCATGATGATAGTTCAAAGAACTTTAAACAAGGATTTTTGGATTTAACCATTCAAAAACTTTAATACAGATTCTTCAACCCCTCTTCAGATGACACAAATGTTATCTGTATATCTCTTCTATCATATTGTCTGGGACATCCAATAGCAGTTATATAAACTAACAGTAAAAACCTATCGAAGGACGGAAGACTGCTTTGAAGTTTAGGAACTGGGTAACTGAGATGTGTGGCGGTAGAGAGTGCCGGCTGAGCTTGGGTGTACTGTATGGACTGGACAATACAGAGAGAGAGGGGTAGAGCCGGAGAGTACCGGGAGAGAGAGGGGTGGAGCTCAGTTTCCATAGAGAGAGAGAGAGAAAGGAACAGAGCTAGAGAGTACAGGGAGAGAGAGGAGCGGAGCTCAGTTTTCATAGAGAGAGAGAAAGGAACAGAGCTAGAGAGTACAGAGATGGAGAGGGGCGGAGCTCAGTTTCCATAGAGAAAGGAACAGAGCTAGAGAGTACAGTGATGGAGAGGGGCAGAGCTCAGTTTCCATAGAGAGAGAGAGAGAATGGAACAGAGCTAGAGAGTACAGGGATGGAGAGGGGCGGAGCTCAGTTTCCAGAGAGAGAGAGAAAAAGGAACAGAGTACAGGGAGAGAGAGGAGCGGAGTTCAGTTTCCATAGAGAAAGGAACAGAGCTAGAGAGTACAGGGATGGAGAGGGGCGGAGTTTAGTTTGCATACCAGTGATACAGGCATTGGGCAACTTTCCTCTTTATTATAAAAGATGATCTTTCAAAATAGGTAAAGAAAGCAAACGTGCGCTACCTCTGATCTACATACAGGTTATACAATCAACTCAGAGAGACTCGGCAATATATTATGCCCGCATTTTATAATTCCAATAATTTTTAAATACTTTTTAACAAACATATTACATCACCACCACTATGCGACCACGACGCCTTCTTATTTCTAAAACCAACAACATACATACAGTACCCTTCACTCATACCACTCATACCTCCTAAAATCTAGTCACATATATCTTACCCTCTAAAGAAACTCAGTGAAAGTTCACCACGTGACATTCAGTTACACCTTTGATTAAACAATTGATCCCATTGTATATAATACAGGAAAGTTGCAATACATATCTAATACAAATACATAATCTAATCCATATATGACTATTCGATTAATCCAGTTCACACACTTATATCAATTCGAACACATTTATGACTCTTCAGTTAATCCAATTCAAATACATATATAACAATTCAGTTGATCCCAATGCAAATTGCATTGGGATCGTGGTCGCATAGTGGTGGTGATGTAATATGTTTGTTAAAAAGTATTTCAAAATTATTTGAATAATAAAATGCGGGCATAATATATTGCCGAGTCCCTCTGAGTTGATTGTATAACCTTTCAAAATATGTTACATACATTTTGGCGAGATCAGGTGCTGCAGACACCCCCTGCCCCCCCCCCCCAGTGGCAGTACCTTGAATTTATAGATAAAATTCTCCGTGAAAACCAAAATAGTTTTGACATAGTGCCAAACTCGGCAATCTCAGACACAAATTCTGTGGGTATCCTCTTCCTGGCTGGTCACTGCTGCCTGGAATCGCCTCCTGCAGAGGTGAGAGACCCAAAACCATGACAGAATTCAAGGGCCTTTGCGACAGATAAAGAGGTAGGGTATGAAGGATGAGGGAGGGAGCTGATGCATGACCGAGTAGGGTCTTCAGGGGCAGCCGGGCGGCTCAAAAGCACCCCAGCAGCCATGCTAAAACATGAATTAATAATAAATCTAGAAATACTAAATATACTTAAAAATACATTTTACAGTCAGTAGGAGGCCACTGCTGCTTTCTTTTCTTTTTGTGCTCCAGCGGTCTCCTATTCCTTTGGGTTCCAGGGTTTTTCAGAACCAGCCTCTTTTGGGCTCCATTGCCATGTGTCTTCATTGACAACTCTCTGGGGGGTTCGCCCTCATTTTTAACCCTCTCCCCTTTCACGTAGCCCAGCCATCGTGGTGACAGGCCCTTGGGTCAGGGGCCACAGACTCTTGCCTCCCCGAGGAGTCTGGCCACTAAGTGTTGCCTGATTTGCAGCGGCTGAGACCTCCCTCCCCATCCAGCCCAAGGAGAAGTCGGTCAGTCCTGGGAAATGAATGCCGATCTCCGACGTAGCTGCATGGCCACTGAGCCAAAGGGCTGGTCCAGCACGGACACGTTCTGCCAGTGCACAAATATCCTGTTTCAGGAGAGCCGTCTTCTGCCTAGGCTGTTCTCAGGTGTACAGTGCAACTCTTTAGATGTAATCAATCTACAGATATTTTGAATTTTAGGATTTTCATTCCATATTCTCTCACTGTTATATACATATATATATATTGCCCAGTCCTAAAGAGGCGTTTTGTTGAATAGCGATGCCATCAGTCCTATATATATATACATTAGGATGCATTTTTGAAAGAAGTCCAGTTCTTTTCCCCATCTTCCATCTGTTGCCCAGCCACTGCGGCTAGCAGTCCCCAGCAGGGAGGCCACACTTGGCGGCTTCGTTCAGAACCCAGTAGGCATGCACCCCGAATCCCGTGCAGTGGTGCTGCTGCTGAGCACCGGCTGGGTTTGGAGTGCTGCCTCCACAGCACAGTCAGTAAACGTTGGGCTCGAGGACCAAACCATCCCTCTCACAGGGCAGTTCCGAGCTTCATTTGAGCCGTTGCAATGCAGCACGCGCATGCATCCCTCAAAGGCAGAAAGAAAAATGCTGCCTTTTTTCATTGTGTCTCTGCTGCAGCAATCCCCAAGCTCCAAAAGAAAAGTGCAGACAAAAAGTTGAGAAACGACGGGTTTGCGGATGCAAGTACCGTCGAAAAAGGATTTTGAGTAAGATAGAATGAATTTTACCCAGTGCAGGAGCAGCAGCAGTCCATAGAAAGACTGAGTAGCCATAGAGAACTTTTGGTTGGTGAGCTAGCTCAAGGCCCGATGACGCTGTCGTCATGGGAAAACCTACCCCCTCGTGTCAGGATCATGGTCTGGGTCCTGTTGGACCTCTGTCCACTAAGTGGAAAGAGTAAAATAATGAAGAAACCAGCCCTTCTCTTCCTGCAGAGCTGTCATAAATTAGAAAATGATCATGCAGTGGACGTACCGTGAGATCCAGTCAAAATGGCCGACTCTTCACTCTTTAACAAGATGGCTCTTCCCATGCCAACTGGATTTTATGATTACGTCAGGTATACAATCCTGAAAAATGGAAAATTTCACTTTAGAGTAATTTCAAAACCATAGTGTCCATGATGAGAGCCAGAGCAGTATGTGCACCTTTAAAAAGATCCTCTGATTAAATAAAGATTAACCGTAATGGTTGAATCTTTCTGGAGCTGACATCTTCATAAAAGAGGTTGTCACTTTCTGATGGTCATCTCCTAAAAGCATGCAGTTATTACTGTGTAGTAACTGAACATATTAAATAGGTTGTTCCTAACTATTAAACCAATCTGGTGTGTCGTGGCATCATAGAACAGCATTGCATAGACTCCAGGAAGGTCATTTTTCTACCTTTCAATTTCTGTCTTCGTATGCCCCCTTAGGAAGACAGAAAACCTCTTTTAGTACTAGAGTTTAGACCATTTTCATATTTTGGATATTATTCTAATATTAGGATGCAGGCAGCCCCTTTAGACCAGGCCTCCTTTGGATGGTACCAGTTCACTGTGGCTCTGTTCCACCAATTGCCACTCAAAATCCTTGAATTCCGGCACTCCCGGGATTCAGACTGGACTGTTCTCCTTGCAACTATGAGCTTTGATTTATTTTTATGTTGGTGGAGACTCCATAGTCCCGTATTTTAATGGGCTTGGGGGAAGGGAAAATAGCATGTCTGATCCAGAAAAGAAAACTGCTCAGGATTGCAGCTTAATGGCTCTAAATCTGTCTTTCACAAGCTCAGATGTCAGCATCTAAATATGCTGGTGTGTCTAGAAGATTCCGGATCCGTATACAATTATCTATTTCTATATAAGGCCATAGGCTTACTGAAGTAGATTGTCATGAAAAACCTGATCATCTTCTTTTGATATATATCAAGGATAAATATCATATGACTGCCCTGCTGTTTTATGTTGAAAAGTCCCAATAAGGAAGAATCTGATTGAACAAGAAGTGAGGTTGCATTTGGGCGAGCTCAGGTATAAGGTGAAGGGGTTGGAGAAGCTGTCATAAGAATATAATATAAGATTTGCCATATTAGGTCAGACCAAAGGTCCATCAAGCCCAGTATCCTGTTTTTAACCGTAGCTAAGCCAGGTCACGGGTACCCGATATGATCCCAAAAGTCTGATAGATTCCAAGCTGCTTATCCCAGGGACAAGCCGTGGATGTCACCAAGTCCACCTTAATAATGATTTATGGACTTTTCTTCCAGGAACTTGTCCAAACCTTTTTTAAATCCTATTCGGAGGGGTAGGAGGAGGAGGGGGGCATTACATCTTAAATACTTTTTGTTTCTTAAAATTTCATGAAAACATAAGCAAATCCTGCATCTACAACAGCTGCTCGTGTCCATGCGTGTAGGCCATTAACCATGTCTCAGAACACCGAGCCTCTTAAATAAATTCCCGACATGGAGAAAGTCAGGCCTTGCTCTCTTCTATGCTTCTGAGAGCCCATCACAGCATTGAGGTTTCCACCCATAAGTACCATCCCCTTAAGTTCTTTGCAAAACGCAGTTCATTTCTCTCACTTGTTACTCTGAAAAAGGACAGGAAGTTACTAATAAGGCTACAGATGCTGAACAGTGAATCCTACAGTGAATCCCAGCATTGCTTTCTTAATCTACCCAACTATCTGGCTTCCTCCTCAACTGGGTGCCTTCAGCTCCTTTTAAGCAGTCAAAATCCCACCCGCAGACAGCCACACTGAGGGCTCCATCTTCATGATGTCTTCCAATCCTGCACCTCTACATTTCTTTCCGACAGTTTGGCTTTTTTGAAATCCAGCTGCAGTTATCATAGAACATAAGAGCATAAGGCTTGCCATACTGGGTCAGAACGAGGGTCCATCAAGCCCAGCATCCTGTTTCCAATAGTAGCCAAGCCAGATCACAAATACCTGGCAGGATCCCAAGGGGTAGCTAGATTGCAAGCTGCTTATCCCAGGAATAAGCAGTGGATTTCTGCAACTTTACCTTAATAATGGTCAATGGACTTATCCCCAGGAACTTGTCCAAACCTTTTTTAAACGCAGCTATACTAATAGCTTTCACCACATCCTCTGGCAACGAATTCCAGAGCATAATTATGCATTGAGTACAAAAAAAATTTTCTCTTATTAGTTTTAAATGTATCACCTAGTAACATCATTGTGTGTCCCCTGCCTTTGTACTTTTCGAAAGAGTAAACAACTGATTAACATTTACTCTTTCCATTTTACTCATTATTTTATAGACCTCTATCATATCTCCCCTCAGCCGTCTCTTCTCCAAGCTGAAGAGTCCTAATCTCTTTAGCCTTTCTTCATAGGGGAATTGTTTTATCCCCTTTATGATCTTGGTTGCCTTTCTTTCTTTTTTGAGATGTGGTGACCAGAACTGCAGACAATACTCAAGATGAGGTTGCACCATGGAGTGATACAGAGGCGTTAGGATATCTTCCATGTTATTCCCCATTCCTTTCCTAATAATCCCTGGCATTCATTTGCCTTCTTGGCTGCTGGTGCACACTGAGCAGAAGATTTCAAAGCATTTTAAACGATGATGCTTAGATCCTTTTCCTGATGTGGAACTTTGCATTGTGTCGCTATAATTTGGGTTACTCTTCCCTAAATGCATCATTTTGCACTTCTCCACATTAAATGTCATTTTCCATTTGCATGCCCAGTCTCCCAGTTTTGCAAGATCCTCTTGCAATTTCTCACAATGCTCTTGCGATCTGACAACTTTTAATAAATTTGATCACCTCACTTGTTGTTCCCATTTCCAGGTCATTTAGAAATAAATTAAAAAGCATCAGTCCCAGAACAGATCCCTGGGGCACTCCACTATTCACCTTTTTCCATTGTGAAAATTTACCATTTAGCCCTACTCTCCATTTTCTATCTTTTAACCAGTTTTCTATCCACAATAGAACAAGGGCCCTCATCCCATGACATTTAAATTTCCTAAGTCCCTCATAAGGGACTTTGTCAAATGCTTTTTGGAAATCCAGATATATCAAATGGCTCACCTTTATCCACATGTTTATTTATGCCCTCAAAAAAAAACGTAGCAAATTAGATAGGCAAGACTACCCTTGGCTAAATCCATGTTAGTTTTGTCCCATTAAACTATGCCTATCTATATGTTAAGCAATTTTGTTCTTTATGATATTTTGCCTGGCACAGACGACAGACTCAATGGTCTGTATTTTCCTGGATCACCCCTTGATCCATTTTTAAAATTGGCATTACATTGGCAACCTTCCAGTCTTCAGGTACCATAGATGATGTTATTGATAGTTTACAAATTTCCAATAGCAGAGCTGCAATTTCATTTCCCAATTCTTTCAGCACTCTGGGATGTATACCATCTGGTTCAGGTGATTTGCTACTCTTTAGTTTGTCAATTTTCCCTAGTACATCTTCCAGGTTCACTGAGATTTGTTTCAGCTCTTCTGAATCATCACCTTTGAATATCATTTCTGGCATGGGAATATCTCTTACATCTTCCTCAGTGAATACTGAAGCAAAGATTTAATTTAGTCTCTCTGCTAGGGCTTTGTCATCCCTAAGTGCTCCTTTTACCCCTTGATCATCTAATGGTCAAATTGACTCCCTCACAGGCTTTTTACCTTGAATGTACCTGAAAAAAATTTTATTATGGGTTTTTTGCTTCCACACTTTCATTTCTTGAAAGATGTTCTTTTAGTTATTAAAGCCTCTCTCACCTCTCCTTTTAACCATGCCAGTAGTCGTTTAGCCTTCTTTCCACATTTTCTAATGCGTGGAATACATTTTATTTTATTTTATTTATTATTTTGTTATACCGAATTTCATGACAAGAATCACATCAACCCGGTTTACAATTAACAATGTGTGTAAGGCAGAGAGTAACATAGTAATCAATATTCCAAATTCAAACTTCAAACACAGTGAACAATAGTATGGATGTGAGAAAGTTACAATAAAACAGGGAGAATTAACTTGGATCTGGAAAGGGGGAGAAAACTGAACAGTGAAATATTTACATTGCAGTAAGCTTCCAGGATGGTATTTTAAAACAACTTCCATGTCTGAGCTAAACTCTTAACCTTTGCAGTTGTTCCTTTCAGTTTTTTCCTAACCATTTTCCTTATGTTATCACAGTCATCTTTTTGAAATTTAAATGCTGTTGCATTAGATTTCTTTAGTGTGCCTCCTCTGGTTATTAAGTCAAAGTTGATAATGTTGTGATCACGATTGCCAAGTGGCTCCAACACTGTTACCTCTCGCACCAAATCCTGTGTTTCACTAAGGACTGGGCCTGAAATAGCTTCCCCTCTTGTTGGTTCTGGTATCAGCTGCTCCATGAAGCAGTCATTTATTTTATCTGGGAACTGCTCTAGCATGTCCTGATGTGACATTCACTCAGTCAATACTGGGGTAGCTGAAATCACCCATTATTACTGTGCTGGTGATTTTGTTAGCTTCCCTAATTTCTTTTAGCATTTCATTGTCTGTTAGTTCATTCTGGTCAGGCGGATGGTAATACACCCCCATTACTATTTTATTCCCTTTTTTTACCTGGAATTTCTATCCATAAAGATTCATCATTGCTTTTTTTTCCCTGCAGAACCTTTATCCCGTTTGACTCAATGCCCTCTTTAACATATAGTGCCACCACTCCACCAATTTGATCCATCCTATCATTTCAATATAATTTGTACCCTGGTATTTTATTTATTTATTTAAAAACTTTTCTGTCTGTTAGTTCATTCTGGCCAGGTGAATGGTAATACACCCCCATTACTATTTTATTCCCTTTTTCACCTGGAATTTCTATCCATAAAGATTCATCATTGCTTTTTGTTCCCTGCAGAACCTTTATCCCGCTTGACTCATATAACATATAGTGCCCTCTTTAACATATAGTGCCACCACTCCACCAATTTGATCCATCCTATCATTTCAATATAATTTGTACCCTGGTATTTTATTTATTTATTTAAAAACGTTTCTATACCGTTGCTAAGTTAAATACCATCGCAACGGTTTACATGTAGGCACATATTTAATGTAGGTAAAAGTGTACTATAGTACATTCTAACAGGTGCCGTCAAAGGTTCGGTTACACAATGAGCCATTGGTTAGCCTCCTTCCACCAGGTCTCTGAGACACCAGTTATATCTACCTCTTCATCCAGTGCTATTCACTCTAACTCTCCCATCTTCTTGTTTAGACTTCTATCATTTGTACACAGACATTTCAAAGTATGTTTCTTGTTTGCATTAACAACCTGCTCATCAGTTGACGGGGTAATTTGGAATCTTTCTGCTCTTTACTTAAAGGCACCCGGTCCCCTTTGGCATTTATTGCAACCTCTGTACTGGGATGCCCTCTTTTCCCTGTTCTCTTTGTATCCTTCAAAGATACATCGTTCTGAGCCATGCATTTCTGAGCAACTATCGGCTTTCCCTCATCATCTAGTTTAAAAGCTGCGCTAGCTCCTATTTAAAGGTTAGTGCCAGCAGACTGCTTCCACTCTGGTTAAGGTGGAGCCCATCCTTTAGCTGACTTCTTAGCTCAGAACTCCTGAAAACTTCCAATCCCATTAGGCTCTTTCCAAACATAACCTCACTTCCTCTCTGGACTGCCCTCTAGAGCTCCCCCTAGAGGCAAAGTGCCTGAACTTCAAGGAAGTCATGCCTGGTTCCCTACAACTATCCATAATCTTTCCCCACAAACATCATTCTGTTCACTAAGACCTCACTTTGTGTTTTTAATAGGTACCACCCAGAACAGCCTTCAACCATATTATATTCCAGATGACAGACTTCATACCTGTCCGCAAATGTTTCCTACCTCTACTGTGTCCCTTCACAGCACTATAAGCGCCAACAGGAAACACATTTAAATGTAAAGCCCTCCTATCCCAGGACCATCCAAAAACATAGGTCTCTGTCCTGTCAGGATTTTAACCAAGGTCCCTTTAGATTATGACCTACCCCAGATCACTCCCCTTCCTCCTGCAAATTTAACCAGTACCTACCCCCCACCTGACAAGCCTCATTACAATAGCCCAAGGCTGGGCAACTCCAGTCCTCAAGAGCCACAAAACAGGTCAGGTTTTCAGGATACCCACAATGAATATGCATGAGATAGATTTACGTACAATAGAGGCAGTGCATGCAGATCTGTCTCATGAATATTCATTGCGGATATTCATTGGTGACTCTTGAGAACTGGAGCTGGGCCCCACCCCCTGCATTAGCCTCACCCCTCTTTACCCGCCCCCCCAAATCCTGTACCTGCATTCTAGCATAGGCAGCCGTTCTGTGGGTGTTTGAGCATTGCAAATACTTCCTGCATTCCCACAGGTTGGGAGCTGAGAGCTTTCTGCTACATGGCCACAGATAGAGGGCCTCTTTCTCCTCTGCTACTGCTCCTGTCCCCCCTGCCTCCTCAAAAGCCCATTCACAGGCTAAGTGATACCTGACCCATGGGCTGCAGAAAGAGGAGGGTGCAGCAGGAGTGCAGAAGAGAAAAGCTTCACACTCTTAGTCTGCCTAGTGATGCCCTTGGGGGAGAGGGGGGGGGGGGGAGCTGACAGAGGCACTGGAAAAGGATCCGATAGCGGAGCTAAAAGAGGAAGAGAAGATGATAGAAGGACTGGAAAGGGCTGTGAAAGGGGATACTGGCTGGGAGAGAGACTGCTGCTGGGAGAGGAGCTCGGGAAGGGGGGGGGGGGACCCAGGCTGTGAATGTGGGCACCCTAGAAAGAAAATGGGTGCAAAGTTTACATGTGATGAGCGCTGTTAGCTACGCTCTCTATTGGACGTGCATTTTGGATGTAATAACACCGGTTTGCAAAATGCGCATGCAATTGCATGTTAAGCTATGCGCTGCAGCCAGTGCATCGGCCTGTAACTGCCCTAACCAAATCCTCTGGCAATGAATTCCAGAGCTTAATCGTGTGTTGAGCGACAAATAATTTTCTTCAGTTTGTTTTAAACGTGCTACTTGCTAACTTCATGGAGTGCCCCCCTTAGTCTGATTCACCTTTACCCGTTTCATGATTTTATAGACCGCTCAGCTGTCTCTTCTCCAGGCTGAAAAGTCCTAACCTCTTTAGTCTTTCCTTATAGGGGAGCTGTTCCATTCCCCTTATCATTTTGGTAGCCCTTCTCTGTACCTTCTCCATCGCAATTATATCTTTTTTGAGATACGGCGACCAGAATTGCACACAGTATTGAAGGTGTGGTGTCACCATGGATCAATACAGAGACATTATGACATTTTCCGTTTTATTCACCATTCCCTTCCTAATAATTCCTAACATTCTGTTTGCTTTTTTGATTGCTGAGCAAATGATTTAAATGTATTAACTGCTATGACGCCTGGATCTTTTTCCTGGGTGCTATCTACTGTTATGAAATCTAACATCGTGTAAGTACAGCATGGGTTATTTTGCCTATATGCACCACCTTGCACTTGTTGACTTTATCACGTCACTTTATCTTCCTGAGCTTCAGTAGAAATGCAAACCATAGTCAAAGCAATTATAGAAGAAAGTAGGGACTCTGATATCAATGTTATCATTCATCTGGAGGACCAGTGACCTCGATAGAAATGGTATCCATGCAGTACAGAAGATGTCCAAAATCTAGGATTAGACACGTGACAAAGACTATTGCCTTTTCAGAAATATTACCTATTCATAGAAACGGAAAGGAGAGGCTGTGCCATACAGATAATTTCAATTCCTGGCTGGGGCCGTGTATGAAGCAGTACAATGTTATATGGTAAGGATGGCCTACATTTGACTGTGGCAGGAAAAAGGTTGCAAAGTGAGAAATTCAGATCATACTGTAAAATTATCAGGCATTTAAATTAGAGGGCTGGGGTGGCAGGAGGTGGCCAGTGAAGCTGGCATGTCACATCCAAGCAATACAGGAAGTGGGAGGAGAAAATGACAAAATTAATCAGTTCAAAAAAGCAGAAACAGTAACTAGGAAGAGCAGCAAACCAAAGAAGAAAAGTTGGAAATCCCAGACCTGCAGGTCCTAATGGTGAAGGCAGACATGGACATTGTTGCTGTCACAGAGACCTGGTTCACCGAGTCTCATGATTGGGATATGGCCATCCCGGACTATAACTTGTTAAGGAAGGACAGAGAGGATAGAAAAAGGGGAGGAGTAGCTCTTTATGTCAAAAACAATATCCAAGCAACTGAAATGCTAGGGATGTGGGGTAGAGAAGAAGCATTATGGACCATCCTAAGAAAAAGAAGATGCTGCTTCCATTCTTACTAGTGTGGTTTACAGGCCTCAGACTCAAACCGAAGAACTGGACAAAGATCTGGTCGAAGACATCCAAAAGGTGGGAAAAAGGGAGAAGTGTTGCTCGTTGGAGATTTTAATCTGCCAGATGTAGACTGGAGAATCCCTTCTGAAGAATCTACAGGAAGCAGAGAGATAGCGGATGCTCTTCAAGGGGCTCTGCTCAAACAAATGGGAATGGAAGCCACGAGGGAAGGTGTGATCCTCGATCTAGCACTTACTAATGGAGATAATATCTCCAATGTTCAGGTAGGGGCTCACCTGAGCACCAGTGATCATCCAACGGTATGGTTTCATATCACAAATAAGTATCTAGAGAAGTCACACAAAGACCTGAGTTTTGAATTTCACAAATACAGACTTTGTCAAAATGGTGATATACCTGGAGGAAGAACTAGAAGACTGGGAGAAAATGGGTGAAGTAGAACAACAGTGGGCCAGATTAAAAAGAGCTTATACAAAGGCAACAAATTTCTATGGGGGTCATTTATCAAAGCGCTATATGGCGTTTTCGCATGTGTTAAGGTGTTTTCGCATGAAAAATGCCTTAAACGCATGCGAAAACGCCAGAGTTCACAAGTACTACTCAGTAAAAAAAATCACTGTCCACACCAGCAAGCATCATCCCGGAAAAACCAATAAAAACAGCTTGGCAGACAGAACAATTATGTTAGGTGCAATCTATATAGAAGACAGAGTAGTTAAATCACAAGCGGATTGTGATACATTACAGGAAGACCTTGCAAGACTGGAAGATTGGGCATCCAAATGGCAGATGAAATTTAATGTGGATAAGTGCAAGGTGATGCATATAGGGAAAAAAAACTCTTCCTGTAGTTACACAATGTTAGGTTCCATATTAGGAGCTACCACCCAGGAAAAAGATCTAGGCATCATAGTGGATAATACTTTAAAATCGTCGACTCAGTGTGCTGCAGCAGTCAAAAAAGCAAACAGAATGTTAAGAATTATTAGAAAGGGAATGGTGAATAAAACGGAAAATGTCATAATGCATCTATATCGCTCCATGGTGAGACCGCACCTTGAATACTGTGTACAATTCTGGTTGCTGCATCTCAAAAATGATATAGTTGCGATGGAGAAGGTACAGAGAAGGGCAACCAAAATGATAAAGGGGATGGAACAGCTCCCATATGAGGAAAGGCTGAAGAGGTTAGGGCTGTTCAGCTTGGAGAAGAGACGGCTGAAGGATGATATGATAGAGATCATGAGAGGTCTTGAACGAGTAGATGTGAATCGGTTATTTACACTTTCGAATAATAGAAGGACTAGGAGGCATTCCATGAAGTTAGCAAGTAGCACATTTAAGACTAATCGGAGAAAATTCTTTTTCACTCAACGCACAATAAAGCTCTGGAATTTGTTGCCAGAGGATGTGGTTAGTGCAGTTAGTGTAGCTGGGTTCAAAAAAGGTTTGGATAAGTTCTTGGAGGAGAAGTCCATTAACGGCTATTAATCAAGTTTACTTAGGGAATAGCCACTGCTTTAATTGCATCAGTAGCATGGGATCTTCTTATTGTTTGGGTAATTGCCAGGTTCTTGTGATCTGGTTTGGCCTCTGTTGGAAACAGGATCCTGGGCTTGATGGACCCTTGGTCTGACCCAGCATGGCAATTTCTTATGTTCTTTTTGCGATGCAAATTAGAAAAAGGGGAGGAGCTTGGGGCAGGATTTGTGGCCAAGTGGGCTCGCTTCATAATTCGCAAAGCCCTATTGCACGGCTTTTTTTTTTATACATATTTTTATTGATTTTACAGAAAATTCAAAGGTAAACAACATGTAACATTTATCAGGTTAACACATTTATTGCACGGCTTTAACGCATATTTTAACTACACCTTTTTCATTTGCGTAAGCCGTGCGATAGTGCTTTATCGAGCTATGCACTGTTTTATGCGAGGTTTAGGAATTAGTGTAGGGATTAGGGGCCACTTTGACATTCAAAGTGAGACGTACGAACCGAACAGTGCTCTCTTGTGAAGATTTTATTTTATTTTTATTTATTTTATTTAAAGGCTTTTATATACCGATGTTCATGTAATAGTACATATCGCGTCAGTTTACATAGAACAAAAGTTAGAAAATACATCGAACACGTGTGATACATATAGCAAGGCGTACGTAATAAGAATTATAGATATTATCGCTAAACCAAAAATGTAGAAGTACATCAAACGTATTAAATATGTGTGATACATATAACAGGGCGTTCCTTTGGAGTGAGGAAACTCACCCAAAGATGAGATTTGTGCAATGTTCTCTCAACCTAGCTTGATGGACTCTCTACCTGGGTAACATCAAGCTAGGTTGAGAGAATACTGTACAAATCTCATCGTTGTGTGAGTTTTCTCACTCCGAAGGACATCAAATCTTCACAAGAATGCACCTCTCTGTTCATACGTCTCACTCTGCATATAAAAGTGGTCCTTAACCCCTACACTACTACCTAAACCTCACCTCGAGTTACTAGGTGGGCCTCATATTGAAGTATAAATACCTATTTAGTATGAGGGCATGTTAGAAAAGTAAACAAAAGTAAGAGGAAAAAGAAAGTGTCTGGTTTTCAAAGGAGGTGGCTAAAAAAATAAAGGCAAGAGGAGCACAGGTAAAAATACCTCGAGAAACTGAAGTGAAGAAGAAAGAAATCAGGAAAGCAAAAGGGTCAAGTGGTAGAAAGGATTGCCAAAGAGGTAAAGAGAGGTGACAAAAAGTTTTCAGATACATCAGAGAACAAAGGAAGGTCCAAAGTGGTATAGTGAAATGGAAAGGTGACAATTAGCAACATATATAGAGAGAAGAAATGGCAGAAATATAGTTCAGTGCTCACTAAAGACGACCCTGGAGAAGGACCATTGATAGTTGAAAAGACCATAGAAGGGAGTGGGGTAGACGCAACTCCATTTATAGAAGAAAATGTAAGGGAATAGCTAGGAATACTGAAAGTGAACAAGGGCATGAGCCGGATGAGGTACATCCCAGGATAGAAGAGAGCTCACAGATGTGCTGGTAGGTCCGTGGAAAGACTTGTTCAATAGAGCCACGTAAACCGGAATATTGCCAAAAGACTGGAGAAGAATCGTTGTGGTCCTGCTTCACAAGAATGGTAGCAGAGAGGAGGCTGGAAACTGCAGGGTGGTTAGCCTCTCCTCAGTGATGGGAAAATTAATGGAGACTCTGCTGAAGGAAAGGATAGTGAACTATCTAAAGACCGGTGGGTTGCTGGATCCAAGGCAGCATGGATTCACCAGGGGAAGGTCTTATCAGACAAATATGATTGAGTTTTTTGATTGGGTGACTAGAGAATTGGATCACGAGCACTCAATGCAATTGGATTTCAGCAAAGCTTTTGATACGTCCCACATAGGAGGTTCATAAATACAATAAGAAGTTTTAGTGTGCAAGTGAAGATAGTGGAGTGGATTACAAACTGGTTGACTGTGTGTAATGATAAATTTAATCTACTCTGAAGAGAAAATGTTGTTAAGAGGAGTGCCACAAGGATCCGTTTTGGGACAGGTTCTGTTCAGTATCTTTGTGAGTGACATTGCGGAAAGGATAGAAAGTAAAGTTTGTCTATTTTCAGATGATACTATGATCTGCAACAGAATGGAAACTCCTAAAGGAGTAGAGAATGAAAAGTGATTTAAGAAATCTTGAAGAGTGGTCAAAAATTTGGCAGCTGGGATTCAAAGCCAAGAAGTGCAGAGTCGTGCATCTGGGGTGCAGTAATCCAAAAGAGCAGTATGTGATGGGTGGGAAAGGCTGATGTGCATGGACCAAGAGAGGGACCTTAAGGTAATAGTGTCTGGCGATCTGAAGGCAGTGAAGTAATGCAATGAATTATCAAGGAGGCTGCTCACCTCGTAAAAATGTTGCTAGCAGTAATTTTATTATGTGTTTGACAGTTGCTTGACTCTGATTGTAAATATTACTACCCTTAACATAAGGCTTGGGGGTAACCTACACGGAGCAGCAGTTACTTCCATAAGAAACTTACTGGGCAGACTGAATAGACCAATTGGTCTTTTTCTGCCTTCATTACTATGTTACTATGTTAATTCTAATCCCAGGTTTGCCCCTGACTTTCTGTGTGGCATTTTATCTCCTTGTGCCTCAGTTCTAATCCCAGGTCTGCCACTGCCTCTCTGTATGATTGTGGGTAAATCACTTTATCTCTCTTTCCTTCAGTTCTAATCCTAGCTTTGCCTATTTCTCTGTGTGACCTTGGGTCAATCACTTTAATCCCTTTCCCTCACATCTAATCCAAGTTTATATCCGTTTCTATCAGTTCTAATCTGTCAGATCTAATCCCAGCTCTGCCACTGCCTCTCTATGTGACAACCTTGGGTAAATCACTTTATCTCCCTTTCCCTCATTTCTAATCTGCCACTGCCTCTGTGTGACCTTGAATAAATCATTTTTTCTCCTTGTCCTTCAGTTCTAATCCCAGCTCTGCCAGTTCTTCTCTGTATGACCCTGGGTAAATCACTTTATCTCCCTGAGCCTTAATTCTAATCCCAACTCTGTCCTTGCCTCTCTGTGCAACCTTGGATGAGCCACTTTAATTTACCTTATGTTATAATTATATATTGCCTTCTTTAGATATAGTCCAACCCTAAGCGGTTCACAAATCACAGACTTTATTTCATTGTGGGTCAGATTATCCAGATAAAAAGATAAAGACAGAATGGAAACGGTCAAGAGAAAAGCAACCAAAATGGTGAGGGGTCTGTACTGGAAGCCGTATGAGATGAGACTGAAGGACCTTATTATGTACACCCTGGAAAAGAGAAGATATAGGAGAGATATTATACAGACCTTCAAATACCTGAAACGAATTAATGATGCACAAAAATCAAATCTGTTCCAATGGAAAGGAAGCTGTAAAATTAGGGGTCACAATATGAAGCTCCAAGGAGGAAGGCTCAGGAACAATGTCAGGAAATATTTCTTCACAGAAAGTGTGGTGGATGCATGGAATTCCCTCCCAGAAGAGGTGGTGAAGACAAAACCAGTAATGGAATTGAGAAGGGCATGGGAGAAACACAGAGGATCCCTGCTGGCTACAGAATGGAAATGAAGAAATGGGATAACTTTACAATTCTACCCAAAGGGGTCCATATTCAGCCGCCGAGCAACTAGATAAGTTAGCCAGATACATCTATCCGGCTAACTTAATTGGGGTGCTGAATATACCTGGCAATCTTAAAAGTTAGCAGGACAGGTAAATCTGGCTAACTTTAGACCTGCCTGCAGTGCAGCCAGAGTTAGCCGGTTAGGGTCAACGGCTAACTTTAAAAATTAGAGTATTCGAAGTACCGGCTAATATCGCTCCTCCCCAAAACGTCTACCACCTGCCCCAGGAACACCCCCAACATATCCAGCTAAATTCTAGCCGGATAACTCTTTATCCGGCTAGAATGGAACCAGATAAGTCACTGAATATCACAGCTAAGCCATTTAGATGAATAACTTTTCAGCTATCCGTCTAAATGGCTTTTGAATATCTACACCAAAGTTTTAATTTCTGCTTGTGGGCGGCCTGCACGGAGCAGCAGTTGCTTCTACTCAAAAGGAGTTTGCTGGGCTGACTAGATGGACCATTTCGGTCTTTATCTGCTCTCTTTCACTATGTTACTGCGCTATACGCAACTGAATACAAGTAGTAATCACAGCAATGATAGCCTTGTTCCTTCCTTTTGGAAATTGTCCTACAGCTCAAGCATTTCACTCCGGAGGGTGCTGTTTACATGAAAGGTGCACTGTCAAGCTCCAAAATTATGTTTCCCGGCAAAACCCTTCATGAAAGGAAACCGAACGTGCCGAAGTGAACCATTTTGAACCGATCTTTGGTATAGAAGTCGGCTGCCGCCCAGAAGACATAACAAAAAGTAGAGTAGTAGGGGAGACGGCACCATGGGAGGAGGTTCGGTTAACCCAGTGAACCGGGAGGGTTCTGGAAAGAAAGAAACTGCCTACCCCTGACACTTTCCGGGCGACTGATTTTACTCTTATCAGCCAACTACAAAAGTAAAGAACTTGTGTTGGATTAAGGGGAAATTCTTTTGTGATTCCCTGTTATATATTATTGTATGTTTGTCTTTTATCTTACTTTATGGAAGTGTTTACTTTTTATACATTTGTCTCGTGCTAGTTGGAAGAAAGCGATTAAGTGTGTACAGATAAGTATTTCCCCTTTCCATTCTTTCGCACTGCTGGCCCCGCCCACAGATCAGCTGTTCCCTTTCAGTGCCGCACCGCTGTCAGAATGAGTTTGCCCTTGGCAGTGCTTGAACTTCCACACTGTTCTTGCAGGACTGTGAGAACGGTGCAGGGGTTCGGGAACTTTTGAGGGGCTGAAACTGACTGAGCATTGTGCACTGCTGGAAAGGGGGTGGGGACAGCAGCACAGATTAGAAGGTGAGGGGGGAGAATGACAACATTGGGAGGAGGGTGGTGGACTGGCACGGTTGAGATGGGGATAGGCTGGTGGAGGCTGACTGGGGAATAATTGAGGCTGGGTGAGGGGAGGCACTGAGTGGGGGCTATGGGGGAGATGATTGAGGTTGGGGGCTGTTTATAGGGGCACTTCATTCTGAGGGGAGTCCTCTGTCTTGGGATTTCCAAGGGGACCACCCCACCCTTCCTAGGGTTATTTAACCCAAAGGAGAGAGAAAAACACTGTTCTGTGAAGCACAACTTTAGCTTCTTCAGTGCCTCTCTGCTTATAGTACAGGCATGCCATGCACCATTTTGATGGCCCTCCTTTGAATTGCCTCTGCCCTATTAATGTCCTTTTGTAGATGCGGTCTCCAGAGCTGTAGTCAGGGTGGGGTCTCGCCAGAGACCTGTAGCAAAGTAATAGTATTTCCATCTTTCTACTAGGGATGCTTCTCTTTATGAACGTGAGAATACTATCAATTTTCCCCAACTGATTTGTCACACTTATTGGCAATCTTGAGGTCCCATTCCCCCATGATAATGGCTGGTTCTGCTCCACCCTTGAATTTCTTTTTTTTATTTTTAATTTACTGTTTATTGAATTTTTTCAATGATATTTTATTTATTTATTTGTTTGTTTATTTATTTAGGGTTCTTATATACCGGCATTCATGATACAATCACATCATGCTGGTTTACATATTAACAGGGGGTGTAAAAGCAAAAAACTTAAAACTGGAACATGTGAGATGAGAGCGTGAAGTTACATTAAACAAAGGATGATCGAAACTGGGAAGAGAGAGAAAGAAAGACAATAGAAATTTAACTTAAGAGAGGAGAGTTATTTACAATGATCGGAATTGTCTGACTATAGATGTTGCTGAGGTGCGATTTAGAGGGAGTACGGAAATGCTTGCTTAAACAGCCAAGTCTTGAGTCTTTTCCTAAAAGTTGGGAGGCAAGGCTCCTGTCGGAGATCAGGCGGGATGGAATTCCATATAGATGGTCCAGCTGTTGAGAAGGCCCGATCTCTCCAAGTTAGGTGCTGCGTGGTTTTGGTATGAGGTACCTGAAGTGAACCTCTATAAGCTTCTCTAATGGGTCTTGTGGAGGTATGTTGTCTGAGTGGGATTTGTAGAGCTAGTGGGGCATAATGGTTGATGGCTTTATAAATAATTGTGATGGATTTGTGGATGATTCTGAAATGAATTGGTAGCAGTGTAGGTTTTTTAGGATGGGGATATGTGGTCTCTTCTCCTGGTGTTTGTCAGTATTCTGGCTGCCGCGTTTTGGACCATCTGAAGCGGTTTGGTGTAAGATGAAGGAAGACCTAGTAAGATGGAATTACAGTAATCAATCTTTGAGAAGATGATTGCTTGTAGAATCGTTCTGAAGTCTTGAGAGTGAAAGAGAGGTTTTATTCTTTTCAGTACCTGGAGTTTATGGAAACAGTCCTTGGTTGTTCGGTTAATGAATGATTTTAGAGTCAGCCAGTTGTCGATTATAACTCCTAAGTCTCTCGCTTGGATGGTTTGAAGGTTGGCTGGTGGAATTGAGGAGGTAATACTATTTTCTGGAGAGATGAGCAGGAGTTCGGTCTTGGATGCATTTAGTATTAGGTTTAGGCTGGCGAGGAGGCAGTTGATTTCTTGGAGGCAGTTTTCCCAATGTTCAAGTGTTTTCTTAAAGGATTCTTTAAGGGGGATCAAGATCTGGACATCATCTGCGTAAAGAAAATGTTTTAGATTCAGTTTGGTTAGTAGCTGGCATAATGGAAGAAGGTAAATGTTGAAGAGCGTGGGAGATAAATGAAGAGCCCTGTGGAACTCCTACGGGTGAGTCATAGCGGGGTGATTCCTTATTGTGAATGCGAACCTATAACAACATACGTTGAAAGGAAAATGGTTATGACATAGTATATAATTTTTTCATAACATAATACTTACAGGTAAATAACATATTCATACCATCCAATAGCCCACTATATAAATGGGAGATCCATCTCAAGAAGACGACTTATATTTATACAAAGAAAACTAAAGACTCTTTATGAAAAGCGCTAATTGGGGACGGTATTATTTAACTGAACTCTCTGCCCACTTTATGAGGTTATTATTTGATCTCTACCATATCCACAACTCTATCATTTACAAATTTTCTTAACTGAGAAGGCAGGAAAAAAGTATAAGTAAGATCTCTATACTTTAATTCTAAGAATTCTTTTCTCCTGAATTGTGTTTCCTTGGTCAAATCGGGGAAAATCTGAATTCTCAAACCAAGGAAAGGTTCCCGTTGGCTCCAAAATAGACTGTCCGAGTCTAGTAGAAATGTTATAATTAAGGTTGCAGGTATGGGTTCTTCCTCTGTAGATGTTTCCAATATCTCAGTCAGGTTTACATTTATAAGAGACAACTGCTGCATTTCTTTATTTCCAATTGGTGATTTTATCCTTGAGAGCAAGTAATATATTTTAGAGAGCATTGGTAATGTCGCCTGTAGTATCTTCAAATTCTCTAAGGCATATTTTGTCCACATTTCTGATGGTGTAGTCGTCAATTTTTTGGAAAATTAATTAATCTGAGATTTTTACTTCTTTGTTGATTTTCTAAATTTTCTAATTTTCTTAAAAGATATGTATTATCCTTTACCATTTCTTGATACTGATTTTTCAATTGCCCCATATCTGTCTTTAATATATTCATTTCCTTTTTTGTTTCAATTTGCTTTTCCTTAACTTTCTTAAGCTGCTTACCCATTTAGCCCATTTTAGTTGTGACAGAAGTTAGTTGTGTTGTTACATTTTTATTTACTGTCTCAATAGCCAGCCAAATAGTTTCTGGTCTTACCAGCGACATCGACTCAGGTTCCTTTTCCTGGGAAAAAACCTCTTCATCCTCTCCTTCCGATTGCCAAGCCAGAACCTCCTCCAGAGATTGAATTTCTCCTCGGTGGGTTTCTCCTCCTTCCAACCCGTCTACTCCTGGAGGCTCCAGTCTAGTTGGAGTTCCCTCCAAATATCATGGAGGTTCCTTCCTGGCGTCATCCGGGAAGTTCTCCGGTCGGACCAAGGTAGTTGTCCAACTTAGTGCAGGGTTTTCAGGGGCCGTTCTTTCAGCCGGGGATAAAGACGTTAGCGAATCTAGAAAGTTATTGGATATTATAGCGTCTCCACAACTAACCTCCAGCGATTCTTCGCGCAGCTCTCCGTTCCCTCTGAGGACATGGGCATCCATCGGCCCTCTTTGCAGACCCGGCATCGAGGCTTCTAAATTCAGCCTCTTGTTTATGTCCCGAGTGGGGCATTTCAGGCAATATTCACCGAAGCAAGGAGAGAGACGGCGCATGTCCTTCCTCTAGCGTGCCATCTTGGATCTCCCCTTATATTATATATTTCCACCCTTGAACTTCTATATTTCAAATGCATAATTGTGAAGTGTCGAGCAGACATTAAACCCTTGACCATTCTTCCAGTTTTCCAACATCATCTTTCATTTTATCTATCCCAAAGGCATGAGACTGGCATGGTTTAGAATTCCTGTGTGGTAGGATACCAACATTCACAACACCTCGAAGGGTTCACGTCAGGAGCCCGTTAAACCTCTGCTTCTTTTCAAAATTCTCCTCTCCACCCCTCCCCCCAACACTGAATTCACAAGGCGGTCAAATTTAGCCAGTCCAAAAGGGCCAGCTACTGAGGCATTTCCGGGATGGGCTTGAGAATTACCTATTTAGTGCTGATTTTCAATGCTAACTGGCTAAGTTTAGGTGGGCAACTGTAGTCACACAAATAGGAGCCCCACTGACCGGCCAGTTTTAGGTGAATTTTCCGCTGAGAACCTAGCCATTTACATCTGGCTGAAATTTTTGATTAAAAAGATAACCAGCTAAAATTAGCCAGATATTTAGTTCACTCAGTGGCTTTTCGAATATTGACCAGACTGTGCTTAGTACTGCCCCTTATGGTACCCTGAAGGTCACTTTCCCTTCACCAGGGTGGATCACATTGACTACCATTCTCTTAGTTCTCCTGTTTTCTACTTCCCAGTGTTTTTCTTGGGTTTGTTTGTTTTTTTTTTACTTGCTTTCATGTAATGCCCTATCCAGGGCACCTCACAGTGAAACCAGCATGTAGTTAGAGCTCCACGCTCTTTATCAGCTTGCTTGCTCAATAGTCTTTAGCATGGAACAATATCAAAGGTCTTGCTAAAATTCCAATAGGACATGGGCTCTACTCCAGCCCCTTGATCTATTATCCTGGTCTCTCTCATCAAATAATTCAATCAGGTTTGTTTGGCAAGCCCTTCCCTTTGTGAAACCGTGGTCTAGGATCCTGTAACCCACTGGCTTCAAAGTATTGCACTAGTCTATCCTTCAAGTAGCAGTTACTTCATTTTGCCCACCGCTGATGTTTAACCAATATGTCTGCAGTTTTCTGCTTCCTCTCACGAAGCCCTGCTCTGGTATCTTCACGTTTCAAGTGTTAAACTGAACAGAAGGGTATAGTCAGCACTCCCTTTACGATTTTGAGATGTACTCCACCAGTTTGCATTGCTTCATCTGCTTTTAATTATTTCAGAACCTTAAATACCACCTCCTCCGCTTACAGTAGCAGGTTCTTGGCTGGTTCTTTAGTTGTTATTTCAGCTGATTTTAATTTCTTCTCTGTTTCTCTAGGAAGGATGCAGGTGCCCCACCCTTAGCTGCTACGTAGTATTGCTATGCAGGACAACACAGGGATGGAGGACATTTTATTGTGGTTTGCTTTTGAATGGAAAATTTATGAAACGACAAACTTAATCCTTTGCACTGAACTGGAATCTGTTTCTTGAATAGGGAACGAGGTTGGGAATATAATAATGCTTCTGTATGGATCCATAGCGCAACCACACCTGGAGTACTGTGTGCAGTTCTGATGGCTGCATCTCAAAAAAGATATAGCAGAAATAGAAAAAGTACAGAGAAAGGCAACAAAAATGATTAAAGGGATGGATCAGCTCCCTTATGGAGAAAGGCTAAACAAGTTAGGGCTTCCAGCTTGGAAAAGAGACCATTTAGAGAGTTATGACAGACTGGCTTATAAAATGTTGTGTGATATGGAAGAGGTTAATAGGGAGCAGTTCTTTACACTATAAGGCAGTACTAGGCCTAGGGGACACTCCCTGAAACGAACAGGCAACAGATTTAAAACAAATGTAAGAAAGTATATTTTCAGTCAACACACAACTAAGCTATGGAACTTGATGCCAGAAAATGAGGATAAGGCTAGCAGTATGACAGAGTTTTAAAATGGTTTGGACAAGTTCCTGGAGAACAAGTTGACTTTGGTTCCTCCAGGCTGACTTTGACTTCTGCATGTCTGAATTCTCGGGGATAGCAAAAAGAAACAGATTTTCATATTGGGCTTTGCCTGGCCACTATCAAAGGCAGGATCCTGGGCTCCAGGGACCATTGGTCTGACCCAGCATAGCATTTCTTCTGTTGTTATGTAGCTATTATAGGGCAAACCTGTTCAACGGACACATTTTTCATGCAGCAAATGAAAAATGTTTGGGCACACGGGGAGAGAGGTAAGCAGCAGAAAAAGTGAATCTAAGAACTTCCAGCTAGGGCATACTTGGCTGTGCCTAGAGAAGTGCTCCAAGTTGCCTAAATTAAGATCTCCTAAAAGCCCGCAGAGACCTCTTTTCAATCAGACATATCAGAGCCAGAGGGATGCGAGGGTGCATATGGAGAGGTACACGGTAGAATAAAGGTCATAAGATCCCTATAGAGTCCATTCACGAATCTTCTTTTCGGGTATTGTGTCCAGTTCTGGAGATGGTACCTATGAAAGGATAGTGGCTGGTACAGGTAATACAGAAAGAGGGTTATCAACCATAAGCCCTGGAAGGCAGCCCCAAGGATCTAAATGTGTGCATACCCTAGAGGCAAAGGGGGACATGACAGAGACATTCATAGACGGTAGGGTCCACATGCTTTGCAAAGAAATCAAACATTTTTTTCAGTGGGAAAGCAGTTCTTGAGCAAGTTTTGATACGAGGCTCCCAGGGCATACACTGAGAAGTAATATTAGGACATCTTTCTTCACGGAGAGGGTGGCGGGCGAATGGAATGGCCTCCCGGGGAGGGGGACAGGAAGTGGAGAGAAGAAGAAGAAGAACAGCAATGGAATCCAAACGGAGGAAAACCTGCAGGAAAAGGGCAACCAGCGTGGAAGGACCGAGCCCTTCCGGTGGTGCATTTTGCACAGGACCGTGCTGGCCCGCCGGGCCCTTGGTGGTCATTTTGCAGGGAAGTGGCGCCGGGGCCCCGTCTCCCGGTGGAACTGCTGTGCCTTTAAGCGGGCCCCGGGGCTGTGGGCGCGCTTCCTGCTTGCTCGGAAAAAAAAAAAGAAAGAGGAACTCGGGATGGTAAAGTTGTAGAAGTGAGAGTTTCCGCCCGGGTGTAGAAACCCTTCCGATTCCAGGAAAGGAAAGAGAAGGCGCGGTCGGCACGTTTCAGACATTAGAGAAGAAGCGGGAAACTTTACTGCTCTCAGAGAGCAACAGGAAGAACGCCCTCGTGGGAGAAAGCCCTGGACATTTTAGGCAACGGGGGGGATTTTTGCTTTCCCGCCTAAACAGTGACCCCCCCCCCCCCATTGTTGAGCTGTGGCCTCCCAATCCTGCTGCTTTTCAGAGGGGGGCGACTTCGGGGTGGAGGGAGGCATTGGTCCAGTCGAGTGTCTAGGGCGGCGGGTCCTGCCCTCCCCGGGCATCAGCGAGGTGCAAAGGGGAACGAAGGGAGCGATTGTGCAGGTCCTGGAGCCCAGCAAGTGAAACAAAAAAAAACAAACAATTTCTCCGGAAGGAGAGCGCAGGGGCTGCTTTGCTTCTGCGTCCCCATAGGAAGCTCTCACGCCGAAACCGGCAATCGGATACCCCACGCCTGAGGTGGCTGCGTGCACGGCGAGAAAGTGCCGGCTTATTTATTTATTTCATCGTGATCGTACGCGTCCGATGAAGCCGGTGCCATGCAGTTATCGTCGCCGTACAGGCCCGGGCTCCCCAGCGAGTTGTTAGGGCCCTCCAGATAGGAGTGAGCGGGGTGATTTCGTTCCGATCAGTGAGGCTGCGTTAACCGTGGGAGCAGCGCTCGTGTCACCCGCTTCCGGGGTCATCTCTTAGATTATACAACAACAAAAAAGAGCAGAGGGAACAGCTCAGGTTGAATTTATTATAAATCCACCCACAGGGTACGAATCGCCCAACTCCAAGTACTGACCGAGGCTGGGAGTCTCTTTCCGGAAATGTGATGGGCGACGAGGTCTGCAAGGCCCCCCGCCCTCTTGCCCTTCCTGTGGCAATACCTCTGACCATATTCCATGTTTTCAGACCTTCTGTTACCGGGAGGCCTTTCCGGGCATCCACCACCCCCAGTTCGGTGAACAAATATTTCCTAATGTTACTGCAGAGTTTACCCCCTCTCACCCTTTCAGTTTCATCCCACAGTTCCTGGTTCCTGAACTTCCCATCCACCTGACAAAGCTTTGCCTCTTGTCCATTATTTAAACTTTTGAGGTATTTGAATGCCTCTGTCATGTTCCCCCCCCCCCCCCCCCCCCCGTTTCTCTTCTATTCTCTAAAGTGTGCATATCTCAGTCCTTAAGTGGGGGGGAGGGAGAAAATTTCAAAACTGCACCCCCAGGTGCAAAATTCACTAGCCACCCTCAGAGTCTGTGCGGATTTTCAAAGTGGAAATCCACGCCTACTCTTGCTGTGAGAAATGCCATGGGTGCAGAGGGCCTGTGGGCATTTTCACCCGCTTTTTTCTGCTGGTAAATGGAAAATAATCCTCATAAATTTGAAAATGCAATCCCCGTGCACTTTCTTCCTCCACACGAGCCCCATGGGTAACTCTGCACTTACCTAAATCAGTTTCCCAGGACTCCACTCGCGCCTTCTGGTGTATGCTCAGCACCTTTCTGTTGGCTTTCCCCTGAACGGCGTGTAGCCCATCTGTCATTTTTCAGTGGTACAGTCTCCAGAATTAGACGCACTACTCCAGAAGAGGTCTCGCCAACGACCTGTCCAGAGGTCGTTGGCCATTGGTCAATCATGCCTCTCCTTAGGCACCTGAGCACCCTGACAGCTCCATTAACTTCGACTGAGGTTGAGAAGAGGGAATTGACCAAATGCTTGCAGACTGGGAAACTGGGTGTACTTGTCCAGAAGCAGCCTGGCCTTTACTAGGGATGTGCAGAGGTTGTTTTTTTTTTCATTTTGTTTGCAGTGCACACTAATTTGAGTTAGTGTGAATTAACTCAACATTAGTTCACACTAAAATGAAATGAAAAAAAGGTGAGAAAAAATAAAACGAAAAAATGCTTTTTTGTTTGTTTTTTTTTGCTGCAACCCTCTAGTACTTACCCCATTCCAGAGCTTCTCAGATTGACTGATGACAATGCAGATGGACTTTGCACCACCTCGCCCCCCCCCCCCCCCCTTTGATATTACCAGCAATCTTTCTGCTCGCATATTTGGAAGCTTAGAAGCCTTGTGGGCTCTTTTGGAGAATTCCCCCTAACCATCCAAAGGCCATTGCCATGGCCATGCTGAATACAGATGGACTCGATTCAGAGCACGAACCCAACAAATGAAGTGGGAGGAGGGGGCGGGGGGGGGGGGGGGGGGCGAAAGGGACACAGGGGCAGAGAGGTGGGATGGTTCCCTGTCCTAACGTGCGCTCCCTCTGCCACTGAGGAGCACGGTGAGTTCACCCGGGACACGGGGGTTCACACCGAAGAGGAGTTTACTCAAGATTCAGAAGCAGTGTGTTTATTAGGGGGGGGGGGGGGGGGAGTGGAGAGGACGTAAAGAATGGCAGCATCCTGCTGTTTTGGCAGCAGGTGCATGGAAAATGCATGTTGGGATCGTTTGTGTGGATGAAAGGTGCTGACGGAGCAAATAACAGGGCGAGTTTGCAAACCGTCTGCTTTGCTATTGTGTCCACGGGCTCTTCACACCCATGGACTGTGCGCCAGTTTCCAAGGAAATCATCTTGCACCTTGTCCCTTTGAAATTTGCACCATGGACTTTTGCACCTGTGTTTTTGTGCAGGTAGATTTTTCATGGAAAAAAAATTAATTCACATAGAATTTTGAAAAGAAAATATTTTCCAAACTACTCCCTCCTCATCCCCACTCCCAGAAACGCTTCCCCCCCACAAGCGGCTAAAAGGAGGCTTGAGGGAGGGAAATTTCTGGACGGGACAATTGACCCAGATAAATCGCTCTTTAGCTGCACGAATGGCTTTCATAATTGTCCTCGCAGTGTTACTGTCAGCCAGTCCGCTCCAACTTCCCCATCATGAAGTACCAGAACGCTATCAGCCACTCAGCTCACCCCGTGCCTCTTCCCCTGCCTTCAAAAGCCAGTTCGGCCCTTGGTATCGTGATGTCGAGTTTCTGCAGCTGCAGGCATTTTGCGTAAATATTATTAAATCTCAGCAGCCACACACCGTGTCACAGATAAGTGAACACAGAAAAAGATTTGAATGTGCTTCAAAGATCTGAAGGCGTTCTTCAGACCCTGGAGCTGAACAACAGTGAAATGCCCTTGAGGTCAATATTCAGTGACAAGGGGTTAACTTTGGCAGGGATGTTCGGCGGGACTGAACTGGATAAGTTCAATGTACTTTGGCTAAAATACAAAATCACTAACGAGTGAATTTTAAATCGACCGCGTGCGTAAAATACGGGGGTTGCGCACGCAGCTGGGCCTTGTGCATGCACCGGAGGGGGGGGGGGGTGTTCAGGGAGTGGGATCACTTACTCAGCAAGTTCTGAAACAAATGAAAAAAAAGGTAGGAAATCTTAAGGGGTCGGGGAGGAGAGGGGAAGAGGGAGGGAGGGTAAATAGTGGGATAGGAAAGTTCCCTCCCAGTCCGCTCCTTAATTGGAGGGAACTGGAGAAGGCTGCGATGCATCGCCGCGTGAAAATTGCAATATTTCACACCCCCCCCCCTTGCATGCACCAGCCCACGTATGTTTTTAAAATCTACCTCTTAGTGCGACAGAGCTGACAGCTCCCGGCACAGTAGTATTAATGTGATTTTATTCTTTATTACAGTTTCCACAATTCTTCCTGGCATTGAAGCCAGGCTCACTGGTCAGTAGTTTTCTGGATCACCTCTGGAGCCCTTCTTAAATATCAGGGTTACACTGACCACCTTCCAGTTTTCAGGAACAACAAATGATTTTAATGAAAGGTTACAAATTACATGTAATAGGTCTGAAATTTCATTTTTGAGTTCTGGTCCAGGTGATTTGCTACTCTTTAGTTTGTCAGTCTGGCTTACTACATCTTCCAGGTTCACAGTGATTTGGTTCAGTTCATCTGATTCATCACTATTGAAAACCATCTCCAGAACCGGTATCTCCCCAACAACCTCATTAGCAAACAAGGAAATAAAATTAATTTAATCTTTGCACGATGGCCTTATCTTCCCTAAATGCCCCTTTAACCCCTCAGTTCATTTAATGGTCCAACCGATTCCCTCAGGCTTTCTCCTTCAGATATATTTTAAAAAGTTTTTACTGTCAGTTTTTGCCTCTATGGCCAACTTCTTTTCAAATTCTCTCTTAGCCTGTCTTATCAATGTCTTACATTTAACTTGCCAACGTTTATGCTTTATCCTATTTTCTTCTGTTGGATCCTTCTTCCAATTTTTGAATGAAGATCTTTTGGCTAAAATAGCTTCTTTCACCTCCCCTTTTAACCATGCCGGTAATCGTTTTGCCTTCTTTCCACCTTTCTTAATGTGTGGAATACATCTGGACTGTGCTTCTAGGATGGTATTTTTTAACAATGACCACGCCTCTTGGACATTTTCTACTTTTGTAGCTGCACCTTTCAGTTTTTTTCTAACAATTTTTCTCATTTTATCAAAGTTTCCCTTTTGAAAGTTTAGCACGAGAGCCTTGGATTTGCACACTGTTCCTTTTCCAGTCATTAAATCAAATTTGATCATATTATGATCACTATTGCCAAGCGGCCCCACCACCGTTACCTCTCTCACCAAGTCCTGTGCTCCACTGAGAATTAGACCTAAAATTGCTCCCTCTCTCGTCGGTTCCTGAACCAATTGCTCCATAAAGCTATCATTTATTCCATCCAGGAACGTTATCTCTCTAGCGTGACCCGATGATACATTTACCCAGTCAGTGTTGGGGTAATTGAAATCGCCCATTATTACCGCACTACCAATTAGGTTAGCTTCCCTAATTTCTCTTAGCATTTCATCGTCTTGTCTTATCGGCCCACTGTTTTATTGTTAGTTATCCGACTTGCTGTTTTTCCGACCAGAGTTAGCCAGATACCTTTACCTGGCTATTGCTGGTATTCGTCACTGCCGTGCTCCTTGGAGGAACGCCCCCCACCCACCCTTCCTCTTTTTTTTTTAGCCAGCCCGTAACGTTTTTAAGTTAAAGCTTAGCCGCTCATCAGGGCAGGATGTTTAAAACCCAGGGTTTCTCCGGCTAGGTCCCAAGCATAGCCAGACGAACCCTTTTGCATATTGACCTTCTTACATTTTTTTTTTGGGGGGGGGGGGGGGAATAATTTTTGCTTATGCAGTTTTCCCCATGAAGCCTCATGTTTATTTATACGCGTAATCACATGAGGGAGGGACCTGCCTCGCTATCTCTGCCTTCAGCATTTGTTTGAAAACAGAGTTGTTAATATAAAAGGTGAGGACCGGGTCAGTTTACTGCCCTGGGCCACGTTTGCAGAAGTTTGCGGTGAGCTGGGAGACGGATTATCGGCGAGCGTCACAGTGGTGGTGGGGTTGTGCTTTCTGTGATGTCACTGAGAAGGGGGGCCGCTGTGGCTCAGTGTTTAGCAAGGGATTTTAACTGCCAGGGCTTCCAGTCCCTCAGCCAAGTGGCCACTACAGTTCTGCAGACCCAAATGGCAAAGGGTTAGCAATAGTCAACATCAAATGGACCTTCAACTGCTCAAAAAGCGCACCCTACTAAACCTTGAGGCTTCCATATCTTATCCATTTCTAGTTTAGTTTTCAATAAGGAAAATACCCGTATAAGATCATCTTTCCCTCCCCCCCCCCAAGTGTATCTGTCAGTCCCTCCTCCCTATCGCCTTTGAGCCATGCATCCAATTTCATTCAGATCTGTGTCACAGAGAGAAAGTACCCAGTGACCCCTGGATCACACTTTTCATGTGCTCCCAATACACAGAGTCGCTGGGTTTTTTTGTTTTTATTACCCTATCTTTGTTTCCTATAAGGAACCGGCCGGGGCTCCAGTATAAAAATAATTGCCCCAGATTTTTTGGTTGCTTTAGGCTGCAGACACTTGATTTATGGGCATCCATCTGGCACCGGGTGATCTACCACGAAGACTGCAAAATGGCCACAAAGCGTTATTTCCATGTTCTCTCGACCTTTGTTTTAACTAAACAAAATAATATTAACTCTTCGCTGTACATTCCGGAAGGAGTAGCACATTGCGGGGGATTACAGAAACATCTTTGATTCATTAACATTCAGAAGCCATGTGCAATGCCATTTCTTCAATGCATATCACTTCAAGAAGCGATCGATAAAACAGCCTTCTGCTCCATAGCGCAGCCTGTCGTCTTGAGTAAAATTCACGTTAGAACGGAGAGTATCCAGACGGTCCACTGGAACGTCTGCACATGCCTCCTTGTACAAGATGTGTCTAGCTAGCCATAACATGTGGTTTTATTATGAATGTTTGTGAGCAATGAAACACAGATGGGACAGAAGATCTGACATGAAAGGCATAACCTTGGAGGCACTTCGGTCCTTACTGCCATGGAGCGTTGGGGATATCAGGAGCAGGGTAGCGTAGGATGCTTTATGGACAGGAAGGGGGATGGCCATGGTGCCCAAACCATAAAGCTGCCTTCTGTAAGGACTGCTGTTTCTTATTAGGGATGTACTAAGATATGTTATAGAAATATTTGGGAATGTTTATTTACAAATGTGAAAATCTGTGTTCTTATGGAAGGCATAGAAAGGCGCAAAAAAAAAAAAAAAGGCCAAATTTTGTAAACTGAAGCCAAAGGGTTGTACCTACACTCCATCCTCTGATCTGTGGTCCCCGCAGGCAGAGCTCACCCTCCTATTGGATCCAGTTCTTAAAAAACCCAAAGATAATTGGTTTCTATTCCTAGCTGCACAGCAGATATACTCTGTAATAAGGAACCAGCTGTTCACATGGATGCTCTTACTATATGGCTAGTACTTGAAGAAGGGCTCCATGTTTGCTGTTACCGTAGCCTGTTTCATGCTAAGGTGTGTGAGATTTGAACTTTGCAATCCTTTGGCTCAAAATCAGGTGCGTTCTACTGTTCAGCTAAAAGGACTTTCTCAAGTCCAAGCTGTCTACTTCTTTCCTGCTTGTACTCCCGAGAGACCGGGAGAAACAGATGTTATGGTATTTTGAAGACAGAGAGATATAGCAAGTGTCAGATCAGCTGAGAATTGAATCAGTGAGTTGAACTTCACAAGGCCGGCGGTTTGGATCCAAGTGACTTGCTCTAGAATGACGAAGGACAGTTGGTAGAGCTCTTTCAGGACCCTGGGAACCAGGGAGTCTGGGGCTTCAGAAGGGTTGAACTGCCCTACCCACAGGTAACTCGAAACAGATCAAGAAGCTTCCCTTTGAATGAAGTTTGTTTGGCTTAAGCTTTGCATTCTCCCTCCCGTTAGCTGCAAAAAAAATGGCTTTCCGAGGAAATGCAAGCTCTCTTTGGTCAGCCAGTGGTTTCATCTCTTTGATGTTGGTTGCAGTGAAGGGGTCCTTCCTCTGACCCTCAAGGATCTTACAAGCCCCTGGAATGGGAGGGGACAGGTTTTGGTCACTGGGAGACAGGCACCACCTTCTTACCAGTATGGATATTTTAAACTGGTGAGAAAAATGCTCCAATTAGAGGGAAAAGGGGAATATATTTGATCCCCTGCCATTTTAACTAAGCACGTATAACTTTCAAACTAGGAAAATGCCAGTGAGATCTGTTGAAAGCATAGTTAAGCTCTGAGAAGAAGAGAACTAGGAAGAAGTGAAAATCATGCATGTTACCATATAGACATTAGATTTGTACATCAGAAGTACCGTACTACTGAAAAATGTGTATTCAGTTCCATCAAACGTATTCCGCATTCTCCGAGCAGTTCCCCATGAAGTGCAATATGATACATAGTTACGTGCCACAACATTTAGCAGATACGAATTCTTTTCTACGTGTTTATTACTTGGGTGAAATATTATTCAAAATGCATTGGTTGACAAATGTATCATTGTAAGCATTCTCCTTGCATTGTTTACAGCATGGAAAATATTTTCCCAATAAAAATTAGTTCCTAACTAATGGTCTTAAATATTACAAAGCAAGATGGCATAGTATTTTCTGCCAAGTTTGTTGCAGCAAACACTCCATGCCCATTAGCGTACAACCATTAAAAAAGTTACTCCTGTATGAAAATGTGATTACCAAATATAAAAGATGCATGAAAGTTCGATAACTCTATCCGGCTAACTCTAGGATACATCTTTGGTACGACCAGAATTAGCCAAGTAAATTATCCGGCTAATTCTGAATATTGTAGTTAGCTGGATCATTTATAACTAACTCAACTCCTTCTAGTTATATCCCACCATATAACTGGCTATCTGTTTAGCCAGCTAAGTAGCAGCTGCCGCCACTTAGCCGGATAAGAAGAATATGGACCTCAGCATATATTGTTTTCTTTTATTAAGTAAATTAACAGAAAGCATATGGAAACAGAGAACCTCTCTATAAACTACATTGACAGTATATTAGAGATATCCCATTGCTGGCTGCTGCGGGACTCCATCTTGCAGTGGCTGAAGAGGCCTGCAGGACGGCCACCACAGATCCCTTCTTGCGGCGATCAACAAAGGAGAGGACTGCTGCGGACCCTATCCCGTGTCAGATGAAGAAGGGCTCTGGGTGTGTGTGGGAGAAGAGGCCCTGGGTGTGTGCAGGAGCTGGGTTGATTATGGTTATGATTAACATTTATTTACATACTGCCCACAGCATGCAATATCCTAGGCAGCTCACAAAAAAAAACATATATAATAAACAAGTTAAAACAAAAAAATCATAACGCTATAAAATCACAGTAGAACTAAACAAAAAAATCATAACACTATAAAATCACAATAGAACTATAAAAAAAAATAAGAACCAGTACTAAAAGTACTCAAATTACTTAAAAATCTTAAAACATCCAATATTAAAAGTAAGCTTGTTCAAAAAAAGAACATCTTCAGTTGTTTCTTAAAAGATTTGATATAATCAGAGATCTCATTTGGTAAACTGTGTGTGTGTGTGCCTATGTATTGGGGGCAGCCTATGTGTGTGTGCCAAAAACCTCCAACCCCAAGATTATACAGAAAGGAAGGTCAACCAACAAGTTGTGAGCGATACCTTGTTACTGGCCTAACTCACTTACTCGCTTTTGAGAGCGAGGATCCATTGATCAGGTCAGAGAAGACAAGACAACACAGTTGCCTGGGTTTAAACGGTACAGTCAGTTTTACTGAACTGAAGCGGAGTATAAAGGCAATCTCCTGCCTAGGCGATCACTCAAGAAGGATTAGCAATGACTTCTTCTGCGCCATCCCCCTCCCCATGTACTTGGCCACTTGTCTTTGTGGCCTATATGCTGCGCACACGTATCCAGCCTTGTGTTTCTTTAGCCTGCACGCTGCACCTGTCCCATGCGTGCACTGCACAGCTGCCATTATACATGTGTGCTCCACAATGTGCTTAGCCTGCGTAGGTTTATGCACCAAAAAAAAGGTGACGCGTGCTCAAGGTCACGGGGGCAGAGAAGGGTCTTGAACTCATGACCCGCATCGCTGCCGGAGCCAGAAGTCCAGCGCTCTCACACACACTAGCCGGACTCCTCTTCTGTTGGATGACGTGCCTGCCCCTTGCTTAACGCTTCCCAGGCAGGGCGTAAAGAATAAAGGAACCATCTCCTGCAAGCGGTCGAGCTTGTAGAGTTACCAGCTGGGAGATATCCTCGCCCACAGCAAGGCGGCCAGGGGCAACCGGCCCTTATCCAGTAGGATCTACCATGTTACTCTCTTTAGGTTTTGGAAGGTTTTGCCCATCCGCTCCCTCCTGGTGTCTTGAGCTTTTAAAAAGCTGACTCAGAACCACCCTCTGCGGGGCAACAGTGCCTGGAGTTTTCACTGGCAATTATCCGAGCATTTCCCCCCCCCCCCCCCCTCTATTTTCATATCTCTTTGCAACTCACTCACAGGTAAATTTTAAAAGGAGCGCGCGTGTGCCCATAAACTCCACATACTGGGCGTATGAGCAAAGATATGCTAATTTTATATTGTGCGTGCATGTGTATCGTTTAAAATATACCTGCTGTGTGTACTTGCACAAGTGGGGGGGGGGGGGGGAGGGAGAGACACAATCTGACACGTTATATATCTCCCACTGTAAGAGGGGAACTTTCAACTCGGTGGGGTGGTGTTACAAGGGTCTACAGGCCCTAGGCAGACAATGTAACCCCCGCCCCTTACAGTGGGAGATATATGGAGTGTCAGATTGTCTCTCTCTCCCTCTCCCAGTGTTCAGGATCCTTCTGGCTCAATATCTCCAGACTGGCGCCTCTTCAGGACCAGCAGTAAAGTTACGCAGGTGTAACATGGCGCGCGTTGCAATGGTCAGCCTTGCAAAATTCGGGGGTGACGCGTGTTATGTTTTGGCCTCACCCTGGATCGCCCGTTCTTCTGCGGATGTGAACGCACGTACTTCCCGGCTTCTTCAAATTAGCCTTGCTCGCGCGCAGCCCACATACGCGTGTATGGGGCCGTTTTTGCGAGAGCGACACTTTTTAAAAAAAAATCTCCCTGTTAGCCCACTCATCACAGCGATGGTCCTGGGCTGCTTTTCATCTGCTGAGGACCCACCGGCCGCACGGCTCGCCGCAGCGCCCATGGGCATAGGCACGGCTACAGCTCTGCCACTCACCCACAAGGGCCTTCGCTCTTCAACTCCTCATTACCTCTCTGCTCTTATCTCCCCCCTTCCTCATAAGAAGATAAGAAAATGCCATACTGGGTCAGACCAAGGGTCCATCAAGCCCAGCATCCTGTTTCCAACAGTGGCCAATCCAGGCCATAAGAACCTGGCAAGTACCCAAAAACTAAGTCTATTCCATGTTACTGTTGCTAATGGCAGTGGCTATTCTCTAAGTGAACTTAATAGCAGGTAATGGACTTCTCCTCCAAGAACTTATCCAATCCTTTTTTAAACACAGCTACACTAACTGCACTAACCACATCCTCTGGCAACAAATTCCAGAGTTTAATTGTGCATTGAGTAAAAAAGAACTTTCTCCGATTAGTTTTAAATGTGCCACATGCTAACTTCATGGAGTGACCCCTAGTCTTTCTACTATCCGAAAGAGTAAATAACCGATTCACATCTACCCGTTCTAGACCTCTCATGATTTTAAACACCTCTATCATATCCCCCCTCAGCCGTCTCTTCTCCAAGCTGAAAAGTCCTAACCTCTTTAGTCTTTCCTCATAGGGGAGCTGTTCCATTCCCCTTATCATTTTGGTCGCCCTTCTCTCATGGCCTTTGTTCACTGGGTAAGTTGCTCTTATCTGTGCCCTTCTCGTCGTCCCATCACCAGCTGCCCACTCCGTCCTTCGCACCTCGCTGCGCCGTACGCCTGCAAGAGTCTTCCCGAGCTGCTGCGTCATGCCCCCGCCTCTCTGTCCATGTCCAAGTTCAACCCTGCAGACCCCCCTTTTCAGGTTGCTTTTAAATTTTAAACTCCAGCCTTTTTTACATCCTAGCCTTTCTAAATTCATTGAAACCTCTTCCTTGTTCTGTCTGTGTCTTGATGACAAAATTCAAATGACTACTTGGAATGGCTAAATTGAAAACCGAACGGCGCGGGGGCCGTCTCCTGTGCGCATCCGTGCAGTGCTGTTTACGTCTAGTAGCGTTGGTAGAAGTGAGAAGCAGTGGTAGTAAGCACGGTCAGTGAAAGTCTCTACGCAGATGTTGTGAGTGGCATAAACACCACCTCTTCGGTTTGCATCTGTACAGGCCCCCCCCCGGTACTGCAGGAATCGCTGCCGACCCTGCTTGCTGGCTTGCCTGGCGTGCGTTTTAATCGCGAGAGATGATGCCTCCTCTTGGTCCTCCTGGAATCCAGGGAGGGATCGGGCGAAGGCAGAGCGGAGTGAACCGGGGAATGGCGGATGTCTCCAGAGGGCCTGATGGGGCGAAGGGTGTCTGTGGGGAAATCCGGTTAGTACATCTGGCCCTGAGTTTCTTGGAGGGTGTGTGGCTTCGGATGGAGCCCAGTTCACACCCTCTCTGCTTGTTTGTCACAGTTATCTCCCAGGCAGGTCGCCTTAACGAAAGAACAGAGAAAAATATGCTTATCCCTAAATGGATTACATCAAACCCAACAGCTCCCATTAGAGGCTGAGCAAGCCAGGGCACTGGTCCTGCTTACTCCCAGGTACATGGTACAGAAGACAGAGTAAGGGGAGGGGCAGGGTTCCTATACTTAGGCCCCTCCCCACAATGTCCAGGTTTTTCTCCTCTGCCTGACTGACTGGATCACTTTATCGCTGCGAAGCACCTTGCCTTTTTTTTTCTGTACTGCCCCCTGGGCTTCCCCAGCCTAGCTGGGCATTGCATTTGCTTTCCAGAGTAAGCACTCGTGCAGCCTCGCTCCCCCAACGGCTGTTAAGGAGGATAAGAGTGTGAGTTAAACAGTTCTCCGGGACAGCAATGTACATAATCTGCAGGCCATCCTGGCACTGCATCTCAAACTCGCTTGGCCTTTTATCGGGCAGGGAATAAATCGCTTTTTAAAATTGCAACACTTCTCTGACTCCTTGCCAGGTGTTCTCTCCAAGGGATTCCCGAGCTTTTACTGCTCTGGCTACCCTGAACACGTCTCCGAAGTGTTCACTGCTCCTCACCCTTCCAAAACCATCTGCAAATACATCTTTAGGTTTCAGAGCGGGGATCTTCCTTTTAGCGCAGGAGAGCTGTGCTCCACAGTCGATTCAGAGTTAGCAGGAACTTCATTTGTCTCCCGCTAAAGTCACTGGCCAGTTAAGGAAAATAACCTGATTCAAAGTTGGCCACCGTCTCCAGGGTAAGACTCATTCTCCCAGCAAAGAGCTGCTCGTCTTTCTACCAAGGGTTGGGCGCTCGTAGCACCATAAACTTTTCTTGGTAAAATACTGGAGTGATTTGCCATCGATTTCTACAGCCCCCAGCAACTCCGGTGGGCTCCCCAGCCAGCTACCAGCCAGGCCTAACTCTGCTTAGCTTCCCAGATCTCCCCCCAAATCCAGGCTCTTTTAGGCCCGTTTTGGTGCGTTTGAGGGAGCTGAGTTACCTCTTTCTCGGACCTCTCTCACTCCGGCTTTGAGCACACGAGTCCTTTTACAGGGCACTTCTGCAGGCCATAGCACAGCAATGGTTTCAGCGCCCAGCAGCACCTGGGTTGTATTAGAAATAGTGGATTTCCACCCGGCCTCGCTCTTGCAGCGAGGCCGGGTGGAAATCCAGTTTCTTGGCTCAGAAGTCTTCGGGGTTTTGGGCTGTTCCAGCTAAATCTCGTACCATGAATTCTCACGCTGTGCTAATGGATTACGGCACTGAAACCAAACCATCACAACACCTGTGGTTCGGGGTGCCTTTTTTTTTTAATGTTGGTTTCCATAAATTCATGCAATATTTGTTCGCCCTGCGACACTCTGTTCTTCTGTTCGTGCCCTGCAGCTTGGTGTTTCAGTTTTGTTTTATTATTGTTTTGGAAAATAAAAAAATACCATTTTTATTTTTACAAGCAAATATTGGAAATCAACAGCCAGCAGGCAAGTATGGGGAAGAGAGGGAAATGGCGTGCAGCGAGGGGAGGGGTCCTTCAGTGTTTACAGCCGTGCACCAGGAGGCGAAAAGAGCTCCTGGGACCTGTCAGACCACATCCAGGTTTCTCAGTGATGCTTGTTTGACCTCGGGCAAGTCCCTATCACTCCGAAGCCTCAGTATTTATGTCTCCCATTATTCTCCCTGGTTTGCCAAAATGTGGCACTTGGATTTGCAGTCACGTTTTGTTTGGACCTGACTCACACGTCCGGCCAGGAGTCAATCATACATTGGATGCTTTCTTTATGTCAAAATGCTGCAAAATTGCTTCACAGAGCCCTAAATAATGTGGGAGAGATGGCAGGATCTTGAGCGGGGTCAAGCTTTACGGATGCTCCCCCTCTTTCGGCGTCCGCACCCCTCACCTCGGAGTTCCTGTGGCGCACCCCGCCCCCTCCTCCCACGTGGGCTTCCTGTTACCCTGGAAACCCACGTGAGGGGGCGGGGCTCCGCAGGGCATCTGCGCGCTTGACTGCTCCTCGCGGGCCCGGTGCTGACGTTGCTGCGGGGGCCGGCTTGGAAGATAGAGGCGCCTCTGTAGGCCCAGACGGGCGACATGGCAGCGGTGACGCTCTGGCGCCGCTAAAAACGCAGTGCGGGATGCGGTTGCCTAGGTGGTTTGAGCCTGAATCCGCAGCTGACCTTGAGGCGTCCTTCTGCTCCTCCTCGTTCACTTCCGACACCTGGTGTGGAATGATCTTGCACTGAAAACCTGAGCTGAACAGATCTCAACCGCCTCTGAAAATGTGGATTTCAGCAGGAGCTGGCTGGAGAGAACTAGACGCAAATCTGATACACACCTAGCATAATTCAAGATGGGATGTAGCCCAGAGCCTTACCCCAGTAGTAGCTGAGTAAATGTGGGATCATGTGACGTTCAAACTGAGACAGAGCAGGAACTCCTGAGGCACAGGCGCTCTCCTGATTAGTAGTTGCTTAGAATAATCAATAGGCCACACCCCTAGCTGGTAAAGTCTCCATCCAGAGTCTGGGATCCTCTGCATAAGTGCTGATGTCTAGGAAAATGTGGCTAGGGCACTGGTTCCCAACCCAGTCCTGGGGACCCCCCCCCAGCCAGTCAGGTTTTCAGGATATCCACAATGAATATGCATGAGAGCAAATTTGCATGTACTGCCTCCATAACATGCAAATTTTCTCTCATGCATATTCATTGTGGATATCCTGAAAACTCGACTGGCTGGGGGATCCCCAGGACAGGGTTGGGAACCACTGAGCTAGGGAGTTTATCAGACAGATGTGAAGAAAATCTTCTGCCCCTGAGATGATCCAGTCCTGGCTTTTGCCCCGTTGCAAGCCACACCAGGTCTGCTATCCCCCCCTCTACACTCTTTAGTTCACCAGCCATTCTGTCTTCTGCCCGTCCCATGCTCTTAAGCTTCAAAGTTTTCTCCCTCTCACCCAGCCTTCTCCCTTCTCCCTGACAGCATCTCATCCTTTGCACTGTCCTCCCAGCTCTACCTCTCTTCTCCGTATTCTCCTCCTCTCAGCTGGGGGTATCGGTCCCAATCCTGGCCCTCCGAGGCAGCTTTCACCCCACGGGTGCATACGAAACCGTTACCCCTCCAGTCCTCTCACTGCTCCCCTTCTCCCTCCCTCTTCTCTTCCTCTTTTGTGCTTCCTGTGGAATGCCCGCTTGCCTGCATTCATGACCTCTTCATCTCCTTGCCTTGACTGAAACTTGTTTTCCCCACTCCCCCCACCCCCAGGACTCTGCTTCCGTTGCTGCTGTCTCTGTCATGGAGGTTTATCTTTTCTCCCATGCACAGCAGGCCGCGGTGGGGGTGTCAGACTGCTGCTTTCCCCTTCCTGGACGTTTCAACCCCCTTCTCCAACCTCAGTCTGTTCGCCCCGCTGCGTTTCTGAGTGGCTGCCGTTCATCAACCCCCTGATAAATCCCATGGCCTCCTTTCTCACTGACTTTGCCTCCTGGATTTCCTTCATCTTTGAACCGTCTTCCCCTTCAGCTTCCAAGCAGCGAGGGTGGCGGATGCGTGGATCGGCCTCCCGGTGGAGACAAGGACAGTAAATCGAATTCAGGAAAGTGTGGGACAAACGTAAGAAGTCTTCAGAGGAAGTGGTAGGGCTTGTGGATGGGCAGGCTAGATAGGCCAGATGGCCTTTTTCAGCTGTTACGTTTCTATGATAGACCTAGGAGTTACATTAGAAAATGTGGATGCACCGAGGTGAGAAACCAGAAGACAATATATAGTTGTAAGACCCAATGGCCCAACATCATATCTTTAAAACTTCATATTTTTTTTTTTTTCAATATATTTTTATTGGAGAACTCTAAAAAACATTGACAACACAACATTTGAACAAGAGATAACTTAGCTAACACGTCTCCATGAAGTATTGTTTTTCCCACAGACCCCTCGACCCTCCCCCAACCTCCCTCCCACCCCCCCAGTAGAGATTCAAAACGCAATTTCACAAGCTAAACTGATCGCTGATCAAAGGAACATCATTCTCTGGGGACACCACCATTACAACAAAAAAAAAGAGACAGAAATAATATTCCCTAACAGAGGTCCTGATAGAAAAAACATGTATGGTGTCTGGTGGCTATGGGGGCTCTCCACAGTCAACATCCATTATATCCCCGCTCCACCCTATCACGGGAGTGTCAGTGGCGCCAACCGTTGAACAGTTGGGGATAGAGTCCCGTAATAACTGAGCCATATGTCCCTGAATAATCGTTTTTTCTTAGGAGTAAAACGTTTGTACATTGAGCCGTATTCCAGCTGGTATAGCTCAGTCATTTTTGAGGACCATAGATCCCATGATGGTGCTGCTGCTTCCAACCATTTCAACAAAAGGCACTTTTTAGCAATCAGGCAAGCCTTTGCGACAAATGCAGAGTTGTCTATGTTGAGACTGTGGTCACCCACATCGTTATTAAGGATGCAAAAAGAGCATGACCACAGGACTTCAGTTCTGAACACCCCTGAAAGAAATCTCTTGATTTCGTCCCAGAAATGTTGACTATGTGGGCAATCCCAGAGGTAATGAATAAGGGTGGCTGAAGAGTCCTTACACCGAATGCATGCCGCTGATGGTATCAATCCCATCTGAAACGCCCTGGCCGGCGAAAACACAATCCGATGAAAAATCCTCTGCTGCATTTCCCGGAGTTCCACATTATTGGTAATCAGATTGATAGACACATATGAGTTTTTAAGCATCTGGACCCCCAGATCTTCTTGGCAGTCAGCAGACCAGGCGGAAAGCAGCGAGTCATAAATAGCATATGGTTGGATCATGTTAACAAAAGAATACATACAAGATAATGAGCTTTTGTGCGTTTGAAAACATGTAATCAATGCAGAATAATTAACATTGTCTATTCTCCCTTCCATCCCCGCTAACAGCTTAGCCACAACTGCCCTTAGATAGCCATATAAAAGAAAATGATGAGTGCCAAAACCCAACATATCCTGACATTGAGCAAACGAGTAAATCTGACCTGTGTCCGGGGCTAAAAGAGCACCCAGCGGCCAATTGGAGGATATCTTAAAATTATGATATCGTGGTAGTACAATCATGGATTCCACTGAGGCTCCCCACAAAGGCAATTGGGGGGAAATCACTGGGGACAAGGCCATTCTATGACGAAGAAGTGTCCATACCGCCCTAACGGTTTTTACCAGGGTAAAGCGTACCGGTAATTGCTGGAAACTTGGGGTTGAGGCATGCAGCAAAGCAACCGGGTCCACAGGGGAGCACATTGCTTTAACCAATGCAAAATCTGTATAGTCAGATGTACTGCAGATCCAGTCCCCCAAAAATCTCATATTGGCCGCTATAGCATAAAAAGAGAAATTAGGGAGCCCATATCCCCCAGCACTTTTCGGGGCCATAAGAGTGGAATACGCCAGGCGTGGTTTTTTTGCCCCTCCATAGGAACCGCCGGATTTCTGTTTGTAAAAGCCGACGGTCACGCCCTCGAAGAAGGAAAGGCAACATTAAAAATTTATACAATAATTGAGGTGCCACTACCATTTTAAGTACTGCAATGCGTCCCTGTAAGGACAGCGGAAGCGAATTCCAGCCTTTCAATTTAGCAGTCATGTTGTGGATAGTAGGGGGGATATTAAGGAGATACCACTTTTGAGGGTCTGGATGAATAGTGATCCCCAAATATTTAATAGTGGAGGAGGCCCACTTGACAGGAAAATCTGGCCAGCTATTCTTCAGTGATCCTGAGAGATCCAACGCTTCCGTTTTATCGAGATTCAATTTAAACCCAGACAACTGTTGATACTTGGAAAAAATATCTAAAGCCACAGGGAGCGCCGTCCTAGCCTGAGATAGTAATAATAAAATGTCATCAGCAAACAACAACGTGAGATAAGTCTGGTCACCCACCGGGATGCCAGTAACCAACGGGGTGGCCTTCAACTGGTGAATTAGGGGTTCCACTGTGAGAATAAATAAAAGAGGGGAGAGCGGGCACCCCTGCCGCGTCCCCCGTTGTAGCTCGAACTCTTCCGAGAGTTCCCCATTAACCAAAATCCGCGCCGTGGGGTTGGAATAGAGAACATTGATATACTCAGAAATTCGTCCAACGAATCCCATTTTGGCAAGGACTAATTTTAAAAAAGGCCAGGCCACTCTATCGAATGCTTTCTCGGCGTCGCATGTGACTAGCAATGGGTCGAGAACAGAAGACTTAGGACTAACTTCCAGTGCAGCCAATACTTTATGGATATTCACTGTGGAACGCCTCCCCATGACAAAACCAACCTGGTCTGGAGAGATCAATAGAGGCATTAAAGCCTTTAGGCGATTAGCCATGATTTTGGAGTAAAGCTTAATGTCCAAATTTAACAACGAGATCGGTCTATAAGAGGAGGGTAGTAGAGGGTTTCTCCCCGCCTTTGGCAAAACTACTATAGTGGCAGAGCGCATAGTGGGGGGCATCTGTTGCTGATCTGCCATAGCTTCATAAACCAGGGGTAAAATCTGGCCAAGCTCAACACTCAACGACTTGTAAAAAAGAGAAGTCATCCCATCGGGGCCGGGCGCTTTATGGTTTGGAAGTTCTCTGATGGCTTCGAGAACTTCTTCAACTTCTATCCCACGCTGCAATCGCTGAAGTTGAGGTTCTGTCAGACATGGCAGCGAAAGCTCCTCTAAAAAAGCACTAATATCCCCCTCATTCACTGAGTCCGCTGAATACAGCTGCCGATAATACTCAGAAAATATGTCTGCTATATCCTTAGAAACCGATTTAACCTCTCCCAAAGGTGTACTAAGATTGGCTATAAATTTAGATGAGTCCTGTGCTTTCACTAGTCTCGCCAATAATTTCCCCGCTTTGTTTCCATAATGGAAGAAATTATACTGTCTATGTCTAGGCGTATTAGCCGCCCTAGCATGCAACAAGTCGTTGAGAGCAGTCTGGGTCTCCCTGAACTCCATTTCCACCCGGGGGCCTCTCGTCGCGTATAACTGTCGTTTAAGGGCCCTCATTCTTTTTTCCATAAAACTTCATATTAAAAAGTATATTGCCCAAAGCACTAAAGCTGTGTTGATATGGCATGAAGATTATCCACAATACGGCCTATGTTTGCTGTGTTCGGGGTGTTTAGTGTGACCTTGGGCCTCAGCCCGACCCCAGACGAATCCAGCGCTGGACCGAGGGTTGACGGCATGCTCCAGCATGGCTGAACACGGTCTTACCCTCTGCCAGGCCTGCAAGCTCCCAGAGCCAACAACATGTGATGTTGGTAGGGGAACGGTCCTCCGACTGTTCCGAGCCCTTTCGGACCTGCTGCTTGATCGGCATTGGAGCAGCAGGCCTGGCCTGAGGTTGAGGGCAGACGGAGGCCTTGACACGTAAACAGGACTATGACTGGTGCGCCGGCATCTCAACGAAGACACTTGGGCTGATGCAGGCGGCATCACTGGCGAAGACACTTGGGCTGATGCAGGCGGCATTACGGGCATGACAAGGAACTTGATATCCAAACCGGGCACGACATAAGGCAGGAGGACGTTGGCACTGTCTCTCAGGGCGCCCTACACAGCCCACCTTCACAGGCAGACCCAATGGGCTGGTCACAGACCACCCTGTCCCACTGCACGCCCTACGCAGCCCTTGGAGGCTGGTCACGGACCACGAGGAGAGCAGGACATGCGCGGGGTAGGTCCAGGCAAAGAGGAACTCCAATGACCAAGCCGGTGTCATCCGAAGCTTCCCCCATGGCTGGCGGGAACAGAGGCTCAGGAGCACAGGGACCGGAGTCCACTGCCGGCATCTCCAAGACGAAGCCGCCTCACCGGGAGATCCACAGCCGGCAGTACGGAAGGCTCGAGAGCACCAGACGAAGATGCAGGGAAGAACCTCCTGGCAGGCAGACACAATAGGATGAGGAAGATCATGGTGGAACATCAGGACATGGTCAGGGACCTCAGGCAAGACACGAAGACATGGTACACAAGCAGACGAGGCACTCCACAAAGACCAGCTAGCCTTACAAGGCTCAGTCAGGATCCTCCAGAGAGAACTCACGCTGATGCAAGGCAAAGACAGACTGAAGTTGAAGTCCTTTTATAGGGCTGCAGACCGGCGACTCCCTGGGAGGAGTTAGGCAGGTCCATGCCTAGCTGGCCCTATAACTACGGAGAAGTGCTGCGGGCCAGCCCCTAGGGAAGGGCGTGACTCAAACCAGGAAGTCCATGCAAGCACAAGCAGCCTCAGGCAGGCCCCAAGGACATCGAGGCCTCCCAGGCCCTGGAGCAAATCCTGGACAGTTCGCAGGCGAGGCCCTGGCTTGAAGGGCCCACAGCAAGTCTGGAAGGTAAAGTTTGTGCTTGCTTTCCCTTTGAAATTTGGAGTCTGCAGGTTAATAACTCCCCGCGGACTTTGTAGCGCAGTGACCCGTTGGACAGTCGGCCCCCAGATGAAACCCCGCTCTGGCCTGTCTGCTTCCTAACAGGGGCTTACGTCAGAGTAGCGGGGAGGGCAGTGCGGAAGAAGACCAGAAGGGAAGAAGCCTCGGCAGTATTTGGCGGTAATTGTTTTGGTTTTTTTTTTTATTGGTGTTTTCTGGGGGATCCCACAAACTGTGATCCCCTTAGGGATTAAAGGGTAACTAAGAGTGAGCCGGGCCTGGCTCGGTCTGCACCGCAGCCTTTCGTGCACATAGATACCGGTCTTGCTCCAGGGCACCACGGTGCAGCTTGCCTGGTCTCCAGAATTTGACCCGGTGTTGCCCGGGCCGGCAGCGGCTGCAGACTTTTCCCAGCCTGGCGCCACCTTAACTGGATCCAGGCCGCCTTGCTAACCTGAGGATTCGTGGGGGGTATCTAAACTCCAAGGAAGGGTTTCCCTTTAAACACACGCCGACTCCCTCCACCAAGGTAGTGTATATTTCCTCTCCTAGTCTCCTTTTTGAGAAAGAAACCGCAAGCTTATAGCTTAGCTTACGTTATATTGTACTGCTTATTTTATGTGTGCCTGGGTTATGTTTTATTAGTGTGTGATTAGGTGTGTATTGTTCTCGGCGGAGATTTGCGGGTCGGCAGAATATACGTTTGTATAAACAAATATCTGAAGTGGGGGGGGGGGGCTGTTTTTTGAGCCATGATCCTCCCTCCATTTCTTCTTTTCACAAGTTCTGCCCCAAGCCTTACCCGAGGACTGTTTGAAGCAGAAAGTGGAGGATGGGACACTGAGGCTAGGCTGGTGGGTTTCAGCCCCGTCCCAGGGCGAATCACTCTAATTTCCCACTGGGTTAGGTTTATTCTTTAGTCTTTGTTCTTCTTCTCTTCCTTCCAGGCTCTTCTCCACCAGGCCTTGCGTGAAAAGCTCCAAGGCCTTGCAACCCAGAGGTGGCTGCACGTAAAAACCTGCCAGGCTCGCTGGCTTTGTAAAACCAGGTCTTAACCAAGGTAAAAAATTAAAGCAACAAAAGTTATTTGGGCCAGGAAAACCAAACGAAGGAAGGCAGGAGCCAAGAGTCGCACTTTCTCCTTGCGCCTCAGGGCTTGGTCCTGAGAGCCGGGGATTAGAACTGGGGGGGGGGGGGGGGGGGCGCAGGGAGATGGAAGCGACTCGCCCCCGAGGTCACACCGAAGAGTCGCCGTCACGGTCGGGATTAGGACTTCACAAAGCCATGAGCGCAGGCCCAGCTCCACTGGTCTGCTGAGCTGTGTCCTCGGGGGGGGGGGAGAGCGCCGCCAGTCACTCCCGGGTCCGGGCGCGCAGAGAGCAGTCATCCGAGGACTTGCCGCACTCCGCCGTGATGAACAGAACAGCGCCGCGCTCCCAGGGTTCAGTGGTTCGGAACCAACCGGGAGGGCACTACGTTTGCCCCCGATACTTCCACATCACATACGAGCAGCTGGAGAACTGGAGTGGCCCGTTAAGCCGATATACACTTTACAGTCCCGTCCCCCATTTTCCATTCTGAGTTATGTTTTTTATTTCTGAAAGGAGATTAAGCGTTTAGGGCCTGAGCTGCTGAATCCTTTCTCCCCCTTCTCTATCTATTAGCAAAGGCCGTGAGGAATCGGGCCCTCAATGTCTTTGGAAGTTCCTCCTGCTCTGCTGCTGTCACTCTTTTTATGAGGCCGAATAAAATCGACGGCGCCGCTGTCCTGATCGTCATCAGAAACCTGCACAGCCATCACGGCGACAAATATAAAAAGCGAAGCATGATACGAAAGGAGTACGGCCTTGATAAAATACACGTACTTCCAATTCCAATAAAAGGGTTAAGAACCTGAGAAAATATATTAGGGCACAAAAGAGAGGAAGCCTGGAATAAGACCAGAGAATAAGGCTAGAGAACTGGGGAACAGGCAGACTGACGTTTTGACCAGTCTGGTGCTGGTACTGCTGCTCAGGACCAGCGCAGCCAATTTTGATGCAAGAACAGCGCAACCCTGGACCCCCAGAATGCAAGCCTAAGCCAAGTGCCCCTTAGGCAAGCGAAGGGGCGCAGAGGGGCAGGAGAGACAGAGGGCGGACCGGAAGTAAAACCGTTAACCTGCCCTGTAAGAGGCTGGCCCACAGGGTGCGAGTGTCTTGTGGGGCGGGGAAAGGGGGGTGCCAAGCAGCCGAGGCAGGGAGCGGAGAGATCGGTAGCAGAGGCAGCAGGACGAGGCCTCTCCCCAGGAGCCTGATCAAAGCTGAGAGTCTTCTTGTGTCCCTCTCCTGCTCTCCGGCCTCTTCCTCCTCACCATCACTCTCTTGTTTCCTTTTCTTAGAAACTTGCATTGTCAGCTCCTATAACTAGGACACAGCGGCGTACAATTTTTATCAAAAGAAGTCAAATGCAGATTCCTTACAAACAATGATTAAACAACCTTTAGTATCGACAACTTTTCAAATTCAGATCTCAAGCCAGAAAGGTGTGAAGGAACCTGGGGAGAGTATTTAAGGTGTGAGCATGCTGTTCACTGCATCTGCTCTGTACTGGGTGGCGTGAGGATGGTCACACTGCTTAAGGGGAACAGGGCTCTACAAATAGGCTTGGAGGAAACACAATTTCAGGAAGTTCTGGATGTTGGCACGGCATGGCTTTTAATAAAGTTTATTTATTTATTTTTATATACCGACATTCGATCTGAGATATCACATTGGTTTACATTCAGGTACTGGAGGTATTTCCCTATCCCCAGAGGGTTTACAATCTAAGTTTTTTGTACATGAGGCAATGGAGGGTAAAATGATTTGCCCAAGGTCACAAGGAGTGACAGCAGGACTCATACTCTGATCTCCTGGTTCGAAGTCCACTGCTCTAACCACTAGGCTATTCCTCCTCCCTTTATTGTGAAAGAGAAGATTATTGATGCTGTGTGCACCTCAGCATTGCTGTACAGTGTGAGAGGAGGAGGAGGATCATCGATGCCATGTGCTCCTCAGAGCTCTTGCAGTAATCTAAGCGAGGAGGGATTGTTGAGGCTCATAGATGCTGTGTGCACCTCAGCGCTGCTGTGCAATGTGAGAGAGGAGGAGGAGGAATTATTGCGGAAGGTTTGAGAACCATCGATGCTGTGTGCACTTCAGCGCTGCTGTGCAATGTGAGAGAGGAGGAGGAATTATTGCGGAAGGGATGAGAACCATCGATGCTGTGTGCACCTCAGCGCTGCTGTGCAATGTGAGAGAGGAGGAAGAGGAATTATTGCGGAAGGGATGAGAACCATCAATGCTGTGTGCACCTCAGCGCTGCTGTGCAATGTGAGAGAGGAGGAGGAGGAATTATTGCGGAAGGGATGAGAACCATCGATGCTGTGTGCACCTCAGCGCTGCTGTGCAATGTGAGAGAGGAGAAGGAGGAATTATTGCGGCAGGGACGAGGACAATCGATGCCGTGTGCTCCTCCAGGCTGCTGTATAATAGCGAGGAGGAGGGATTTTTGCCTCAGGGATGAGGATCATCGATGCTGTGTGCTGCTCAGTTGGCTCTGTCTATGTAGTTGCAAACAAGAGCAGACGTCAGTCAGATGTATACAACGAGACTCCAGCACCAGAAGGCAGATGTAGGTGGCAGGGTAGAATTAATAGTTCTACAGGGCAGGCCCAATGCAGAACAGAAGAGTGAATACAATGCCTTACATTTAGGCCTCCCGAAGTGCAGTCTAAATAAACTTCAATTACTACCACTACTACAATTCATCATTTCTAAAATGCTCCTATTAGTACAATCCGTGCTAAATGCTTCTGTGCGGTTAAAACTGGCGAAAAGCATGCACGGACAGAGGAAAGGGAGTGTCAGCCAGAATTGAATATTAAGTTCTGCTTTTGAATTTGTCACAAAAATTGGAAGAAGGATCCATCTGAAGAAAATAGGATAAAACATAAGCATTGTCAAGGTAAGTGTAAAACATTGATAAGACAGGTGAAGAGAGAATTTGAAATGAAGTTGGCCATAGAGGCAAAAACTCATAATAAAAACTTTTTAAAATATATCCAAAGCAAGAAACCTGTGAGGGAGTCGGTTGGACCATTAGATGATCGAGGGGTTAAAGGGGCTCTTAGGGAAGATAAGGCCATTGCAGAAAGACTAAATGAATTCTTTGCTTCCGTGTTTACTAATGAGGATGTTGGGGAGATACCAGTTCCAGAGATGGTTTTCAGGGATGATGACTCAGATGAACTGAACGAAATTACTGTGAACCTGGAAGATGTAGTAGGCCAGATTGACAAACTAAAGAGTAGCAAATCACCTGGACCGGATGGTATGCATCCTAGGGTTTTGAAGGAACTAAAAAATGAAATTTCTGATCTATTAGTTAAAATTTGTAACCTATCATTAAAATCATCCATTGTACCTGAAGACTGGAGGGTGGCCAATGTAACACCAATATTTAAAAAAGGCTCCAGGGGCGATCCGGGTAACTATAGACCAGTGAACCTGACTTCAGTGCCAGGAAAATAGTGGAAACTATTCTCAAGATCAAAATCGTAGAGCATATAGAAAGACATGATTTAATGGGACACAGTCAACATGGATTTACCCAAGGGAAGTCTTGCCTAACAAATCTGCTTCATTTTTTTGAAGGGGTTAATAAACATGTGGATAAAGGTAAACCAGTAGATGTAGTGTATTTGGATTTTCAGAAGGCGTTTGACAAACTCATGAGAGGCTTCTACGAAAACTAAAAAGTCGTGGGATAGGAGGCGACGTCCTTTCGTGGATTACAAACTGGTTAAAAGACAAGAAACAGAGAGTAGGATTAAATTTCTCAGTGGAAAAGGGTAAACAGTGGAGTGCCTCAGGGATCTGTACTTGGACCTGTGCTTTTCAATATATATATAAATGATCTGGAAAGGAATACGACGAGTGAGGTTATCAAATTTGCGGATGATACAAAATTATTCAGAGTAGTTAAATCACAAGTGGATTGTGTTACATTGCAGGAGGACCTTGTGAGACTGGAAGATTGGGCATCCAAATGGCAAATGAAATTTAATGTGGACAAGTGCAAGGTGTTGCATATAGGGAAAAATAACCCTTGCTGCAGTTACACGATGTTAGGTTCCATATTAGGAGCTACCACCCAGGAAAAAGATCTAGGCATCATAGTGGATACTACTTTAAAGTCATCGGCTCAGTGTGCTGCGGCAGTCAAAAAAGCAAACAGAATGTTAGGAATTATTAGAAAGGGAACGGTGAATAAAATGGAAAATGTCATAATGCCTCTGTATCGCTCCATGGTGAGACCGCACCTTGAATACTGTGTACAATTCTGGTCGCCGCATCTCAAAAAAGATATAATTGCGATGGAGAAGGTACAGAGAAGGGCAACCAAAATGATTATTATTTTTTATATACCAACATTTGATCTCAATTGAGCTATCACACTGGTTTACATTCAGGTACTGCAGGTATTTTTCTATCCCCAGAGGGCTTACAATCTAAGTTTTTGTACCTGAGGCAATGGAGGGTAAAGTGACTTGCCCAAGGTCACAAGGAGTGACAGCTGGACTTGAACCCTGGTCTCCTGGTTCATAGTCCAGTGCTCTAACCACTAGGCTATGCCTCCTCCCTTGATAAAGGGGATGGAACAGCTCCCCTATGAGGAAAGACTAAAGAGGTTAGGACTTTTCAGCTTGGAGAAGAGACGGCTGAGGGGGGATATGATAGAGGGTTTAAAATCATGAGAGGTCTAGAACGGGTTAATGTGAATCAGTTATTTACTCTTTCGGATAATAGAAGGACTAGGGGGGCACTCCATGAAGTTAGCAAGTAACACATTTAAAACTAATCGGAGAAAATTCTTTTTCACTCAACGCACAATTAAGCTCTGGAATTTGTTGCCAGAGGATGTGGTTAGTGCAGTTGGTGTAGCTGGGTTCAAAAAAGGCTTGAATAAGTTCTTGGAGGAGAAGTCCATTAACAGCTATTAATCAATTATACTTAGGGAATAGCCACTGCTATTAATTGCATCCGTAGCATGGGATCTTCTTAGTGTTTGGGTAATTGCCAGGTTCTTGTGGCCTGGTTTGGCCTCTGTTGGAAACAGGATGCTGGGCTTGATGGGCCCTTGGTCTGACCCAGTATGGCAATTTCTTATGTTCTTATGTTTAAAAGAAGGGCTGATCTGGTAGCAGCCGACAAGGGTCCGTGGGTTTCAAGGGGAAGCCATTCTTCTCCTGCCTTCCCTAGCTCAGAAGGCAGGGCTTTCTTGGTGGCAGCGCTCTGGCTCTGGACAGGTGAGACAGGGCTGGGGGTTTTAGTGGAGGTATGAAAAGAGGTTAGGCTCCAACTCCCTTGCGATGGGCAGAAGCGGAGGGTTTTCTGAGTTGAATGTATTTGTCCGCAGCTTTTCCAAAGATGGAATGAGGGAGAGTAGTTTTTTAGGGAGCTTTATCCCTTTGGGGGGCTTTTTAACTGGAGGGTTGCTTTGAACCCATGCGAATATAAGTTTAATAAAGCTTATTAACTTTCCTCAAGTTACTTTAGTATAGAAGCTATGTGTGCTCATAAAACATATGCTGAACATTTAAGTGTAAAAATAACACTGGGGAACACAATTTATTTGAGTTAGATCTGACGCTTGTTTTTGACTAACTTTTGACATCTGAATCCAAAAATGACCCCAGTTTTTCTCTATCACGTCAACTTTTTAAGGTACAGGATACCTTCCCTTTGTCCCAAAAATCATACAAAATGTACATACAAAGGAAATAAAAGAAAAAATGACCTGAATATACTGTTTATTTAGAGTTATTTTATTCATACAAAGGCTATATATTGTTACTGTAAGTCAAACTGTGTACAAGTAGTAAAGTTCTGCTACCAAACATACATATTAAGGTAAAAATTCACGCTTATAGCTTTTCCGGCAGTGTTCAATCTGTGGACAATCTCGCCTGATGCTCCAACAATAGTCGGCCATCAAATGTACATCCCATCTACCCTGATACCGTGCCTCCATGACCTTCAAATCTTGGTGGAATCATTCACCTTGCTCATCACTGCCTGCAGCAAGGTTTTTCAGGAAGTCAGCAAGATGGCTCTGCAGAAAATGCACCTTGATGCTCATGTTGCAACGAAGCATTTTGAAGCTCTCCAAGAGTTTCTGGACAATTTCGGTGTAATTCTGTGCTTTGTGTATTTCCAGAAAGTCCTTGACAAAAGTTTTTGAATGACAACCAAGCATTCTTTTGGAGTTCTGACATTGCCCCGATGAAATGTTCATCTTTAATGAGCTGCCGAATATACCTATGCGAAGAGCTAAGATAGCACACTTTGTGATAAACAGCCTATTACCCCTTTTCCTATCACATACGATATTTAGTGCATTTTGATAAATCCAGGCCTAAGATAGGCTGTAGAGAAAAAACTTGATGTGATAGAAGAAAATTAACTGCAGTTTTTAAGTCTAAAACAGCTGAAAATTCGAACTCAACAGGAATTTTGTGAAAAATTGTTCTCCAGTGTAATCTCTCTGTCTCTTCCGACTCATCAGTGCATCCCTCTATGCTACTCATTAGGTGTGTTGGGATTGCTCATTTTTCCACGGGGGTAAGGAGACCGTCCTTCCTCCGTGCTTTCATTTTGATTCAGCACCTTGCCGTTTAGCGTACAGTATCGGCTGCTCGGTGCTTCTGCAGGGAGAGGTGGGCTTTCTAGTTTTCAGAGCAGGAGTGTGGTTCTCCCTTCTTTTTAGATCTAGCAGCCACCCAAACGGCTCAGTCTGGCAACTTGCAGAGTGCGAGTGTAGGGCGGAACTAGAAAAGGTGCAGAGGAGGGCCGCAGAAAAAAATGATAAACAGGGGATGAGAGGCTACGCAGGCCAGGGCATCTTCAGCTTGTGAAAAGGGGACATGGGAGAGGTTTATAAAATCTTGAGTGGGGTAAATAAATAAAGGACGATTACGCTTTCAAAAAAGTACTAAAAGAAGGGGGACACCCCCATGAAACTAGCAAACAGCAGATTTAAAACAGATCCTAGAAAGTACTTTTTCCCTCGGTGCACACACCCAAGCTGGGGAGTCTGCTGCCAGAGGACGTGGTCAAGGTATTAATTTAGCGGGGTTTAAAGGAGGTTTGGACAAATTCCTGGAGGAAAAGACCATAAACAAAATATGTATCTATATAAAGAGGTGTGCAACCTTTATAATAACAATAAAAATGCTATTTCAAAGAATTTAATCAACCAACAAGGTATCAAAGATGTAAATCATTTATCTGATGTCTCTTGTCACGCACTTCAGGCATTTTCCAAATAAGCACTTCAGTTATTATCATTTACCCGTTCATTGAATTATACTATAACCCTTATTTATGTATCTCTTTATTATTTCATTATCTCCCAGAAACAACTTTCAGTGAAATCCTTCAAACAAGATAAAATCTACACTTATCACACAAAGTTCCACTCAGCCTGTACTTCATGAATCATTCCAAAAAGGTCTGAACCAACGTTTAACCTGCCCGAATCCTTAATTTGCCTGACATAGGCCCGTGTTTTGAGGGGTCAGATACCTCTTTATATACACACCTTTTTGTATATTGATAATATTGAGGTGTTTTGTTGCACTTGTTTTCAGGAAAAGACCAACAAAACATTATTAGCCAGGGTAGATTTGGGAAAGCCATAACTTATCCCCTGGGAGTCAGCAATAAGGAATGGATCAACTCTTTATTTCGTTATTATGTATGAATTTCCTTCAATGTATATTCCTCCATCCACTATATAGGTTCTAGGCAAGTCAGATAACATAGAACAAAATATAACAGCGTATCAATCAGGTCCAGCAAACTTCTAGCTCTTCCTAAAAATATAGCAATCAAAAGCTAAAAAGTCATACTTGACTTTGCTTTTAGAAGCTCAAATAGTCTGTTCTAAATCAAATTTCTATGCGTATTAAAATTTCCAGATAGGAGGACCAGAATAAGAAAAAGCCTTGTTTGCTTTCCACCAGCTTTTAAGAGATGGAATCTGTAAGCAATTATCGTGCATAGGTCAAAGATTTCTATTTGGAATGCTTTTTATGATTCATTTTCATCTCCTGTAATGTCATCTTTAGCTCATTCTGACCTGAGGAAAGAATATTAGCTCCTGAAAGCTAGTCAAGAAATGTATAATGTCAGTCCAATAAAAAGGCATCACCTTGTGTGGTGAATCGGAGGGTTTTTGCATGCTTTGTGGTTTGTCGTTCTGCCCTGCCACTGTTTCCCCCAGAGAGATCATTTCCTCTGTGGTGTTTGACCTCTGCACTGTGTTTCAAACAGAAGCTTGGGATGCCGCTTGACTCAGGATGAGGCTTGAACAGCTTACAGGTCCACGCATCCTCAGGGAAGCTGTCAGACTAACATCCTGCAGTGCCATTGGCCAGAATACTAATACCAGTCAGAGGCCAGTGTTAGTACTTTGTGTCCTGATTGGCTCCTCAGACAGAGAACTAGCCCTGGAGGTTCTAGAACTCTCCAGCCTTGGTTGTGAGTACAGAGGGAGCAGATCTCTGTGCTGAAGCCTTGCTCAGCACCTGTGGACAGCCTTTTTCCTGACATCCCCAGGCACTAGTTAAGGAGTGGGAAGTATTCGGTTGACTTTTATTACTTAAACTTTGTTGTTTTACCTGTTCCTGTTTGCAAACTAAACCTTTTTTCGCTCACTGTTTCTACTTCTTTTTTTTTAATAAATGTATTAATTTGGTAGCTCTGCTTGTCTTAGACTGATTAATGTTTCCGGTATTATGGGTATTTGGTCTCTGGGAGTATTTCTGGCAGTGAACCCTTGGGTTGTGTGGGGTCTCCGAGGCAAGCAGGAGGCCAGGTGGCTGATGGGAGGTTGCCAGTGTAGGAGCACATGCACAGGTGCAGGAGGGGCCTGGGCAGTGCTAGGCAGGCCCTTCTGAGTGTCTTTATTTGTTAACCAAAGTGAGAATTTAAAAATCTGTCCTAAAAGATAAAGGTAGCCAATGCAGGTGCTGAGGGATCTGCTGGATAACTGTGAACCTGGCCTGTCCACCATCTGAGACAGGATGCTGGGCTCGATGCACTTTGGGCTGACCCAGCATGGCATTTCTTAGGTTCTTATTGGCTTATGGTATAGTCAAAGCTCCCTGCATTGTCTGTGATAATGGTAGTTGCAGAGGAGGCCCTTCAGAAAGTGCAAACGCACAGCAAGTCCCCTCTGGGGAACTCCTGTATAGTTATTTGCAGACAATGCTTTTTTTCTAGAAAACAAAGTGCCAGTACTTGGAGGGGGGGGAGAGGAGAAGGGAAGGGCAATTACCCCTTCCCATCCTCCCTTTCCTCAGGAAGAGGCGGTAAGAGACCAGTGCTTCTGCCTGCTGGTGCCCCCTCTGCCACCCGTCGTGGTAAGGGAAAAGCACCCTGGGGGGGGGGGGGGGGGGGGAAGGAGGTTGCCCGAGAGAGGGGCACTACTGGCGCTTTTCTCTCCCACTCCCCTCCTGACACTTTGCTCCGGTTTAGATTCAGGAACCTTTATTGTCACGTGTTCCCAAAGTAATACAGAAAGTGGTTAAAAGGAGAACAAAGAGAAAAAAGAAACACACAAAAGTGCTAATAACAGGAATTTTAAATTACAAGCTGAGCAGGGAGAAGTACCAGTGCTGATGCCCTGCAGAGAATGGCCCCCCTGCTTCCAGTCCTTTATAAGTACTAATAACGATAAACGTTCCCCGCCCCCAGAAAAGAACTGCGCATCGTCCAGAAGGAAAGGCGATGAAGGGTTTTCCAGCCCGCATTCCTTGTCCTCCCTTTCCATCCATCCCAGGACCGTGCTATGCTGAAAAAGCGGCAGGGGTTGTTTTTCGCCAGCTTCCGCTGCCAAAGGCGAGGTGCCGGTAGTGCGGCCGGCGTTTTCAGTGCTTCTGCGAACCCAGAGGTGAAGCCGGGTTGTGGCACTGCTGAAGGCTGCCGCCGAGAGAGGCAGCCGGCAGAGCGAGGGGTGGGGTGGGGGGGGACAGAGGAGGCGGCAGGGAGTACGTTGGCAAGCTCCCGCTCCTATGGCAAGGCTCAGGGCCCAGTCGGTACCAGCCCGGTCCGGTCTTGCTGCCGCCCCAAAAACTGCGGTGCTGTACACTACTTCCTGGTCTGTCTAGTTCTTAAGAACGAAAGATTTGCCAAACCGGGTCAGACCAAAGGTCCGTCGAGCCCACTCTCCTGTTTCCCAGAGTGGCCAAACCAGGTCACAAGTACCTGGCAGGATCCCAGAAGGTAAAGAGATTCTACCGGCCCTGAAGAGATCGATTACAAGAGTCACAGAGTGCCACCCATAAGCAACATTCGGCAAACCTTGTTTTAGACAAGGGGCGGCCAAATAAAGTCCTCAAGAGCCCAGGTCTGCTTTTCAGGAGATCCACAAAGGCTATGCACGAGTTAGATTTTAGGATTTTATTTTAGGATATTTTATGTAATGCTTGCTATCGGTTGTAATTTGTTTTTATATGTATTTTATTTGATTGTTTTATTGTTTATAATGTATTTATTCTTGTGAACCGTTGCGATGGAACCCGAGTGATGGTATATAAGACCCAATAAATAAATAAATAAATAAATACAATGAAGGCAGAAAAAGACTGAGTGGCCTATCTAGTCTGCCCATCCACTCAACTAATTTAACTTTACAATTCCCATCACTCCCTCAGAGATCCCATATGCTTTTCCCATGCTTTCCTGAATTCAGACACTGTTTTTTCTCTCCACCACCTCCACTGGGAGGCCTTTCCATGCATCCAGTACTCACCCTGTAAAGAAATATTTCCTTACATTACTCCTGAGTCTATCCCCTTTCACTCTCATCCCTTGACCCCTCGTTCTAGAGCCTCCTTTCCGTTGAAAGAGGCTCGCCTCCTGTGCATGGAATCCTTTGAGACATTTGAATATCTCCATCATGACTCCCCTATTTTGCTTTTCCTCTAGGGTATACATGGTTAGATCTTTAAGTTTGTTCCTATATGCTTTAGAGTGAAGACCTCTAGACTGACTCCATCCTGTTTATATCCTTCTGAAGGCGTGGCCTCCAGAACTGTACACAGTATTCCCAGTGAGGTCTTAGCAGGGGCCTGTACAGGGGTAATATCACCTCCCTTTCTCTGCTGACCATTCCTCTGCCGCCAAGCATCTATCTGGCCTTATCCACTGTTCGGCCACCTTGAGATTATCAGATACAATCACTCCCAGATCCCACTCTTCGGTCGTGCTTAGAAGAATTTCACTCCCATACTGTAAATCTCCCTTGGGTTTTTGCAGCTTAAATACATAACTCTGCATTTTTTTTTAGCATTGAATCTTAGCTGTTAGACCCTAGACCATTCCCCTAGCTTTGCTAGATCCCTCCTCGTATTTTCCACACTTTCTTAGCTGTTTACCGTGTTGTAAATGTTGGTATCGTTGGCAAAAAGACACACCTTTCCCAACGGTCCTTCCGCAATGTCACTGAGGAAAATTTTGAAAAGAACTGGTCCAAGGACCGATCCCTGAGGCACACACCGCTAGTAACACCCTCCTCCTTAGTGTGACCTCCATTTACCACTACCCTCTGCCGCCTCCCACTCAACGAGTTTCTAACCCCGTCGGCCACTGTAGGGCCCATACCAAGGGCGCGCAACTTATTTACAAGTCTGTGTGGAGCCGTGTCAAAAGCCTTGCTGAAATCCAACTACCCTACGTCCTGTGCTCTCCCTTGATCCAACTCTCTGGGCACCCAATCAAGAAATCGATTGGCCTTAGATGTTGCAGTCCATTGGATTCCAGACACTACACTCTCCTCTGTGTTGGCAGCGATCCCGCTGCTTGGCTTGTTGTTCCTTGTGCCTCCCAATTCTGCATCAATGACTTGGGTTGCCTGTAACTTACAGGGACACTGACAAGTTTTTCTCTCTGGTTTTTATGGCTTCTAAAGGGAATGGTCACCTATATTTAAAATGTAGTTTTGCATGGTTGCCCGTTGTGTAGAGGCGACACACAAGTGAGCTTTCTCAGCGATGGGTCTGACACTGTGGCTCGCTTCATGAGATTTCTGACCGTAAACTGTTTTGAAAGAAGCTTAAATCCCATTTTTTCTGGTTGGCCATTGCTTAAGTTTGTTTTGGTTTTGTGGTTTACTGCAGTGTGTTGTATTTCTGTGTACTGTTTCTTCGTCAGTGAATACTGAAATGTATTTGCAGCTATTGTAACCTGCTCAGAATGGCTGCTCACTTTGCTTTGTGGAATATACTGTAGGTATTACAAATAAATATATAAAATAAATCCAATGCGGATATCCTGAAAACCAGGCCTCTTTGTGGTTCTTGAGGACTGGAGTTGGACACCCCTGATCTAGAAGTGTGTGAGAAATGAAAACAAGGGTTTGTGTGGATGCTAAAATTAATCAGTCGCAATTCCATATTTATATCTGACTATACAGTACGGGAGTCATTTTCAAAAGCATTCACACGAGTAAATGGGCTTTTTGAAAATTCGCCCCGGGGTTGTACACCTAAAAGTATGCACGCAAGCAATGTGTACTGCAAGAAGGCGTTCCCTAACATGTCAAATGTGCTATATTAATTTTCCTACTTAAGACATCCTATACTGTATACACCTGTAATTGTATAGCATTGGCAGCATATTTGTGGTTAGTGTGGAGGACTCGGCCCTTCTTTAGTAGGTTCAAAGTATCAATCCTTGCAGTACGCTATGAGGAAATCAGGAAACCCAAAACTAATAGGGTGGTGAATTTAGCTTTTCATGCTTCACATCGGTAAGGTGACATTTCCTGAACAGTATCAGGTAGATTGTTTAAAAAGGCCCGTGCACGTAAGTCCCAGGGGTTTATGCGCAACTGTGCCTTGCGCGGTGCCAGGCAAATTTCCAGAGAGGCCCAGCACGCACGTAAACCCCGGTACGCGCACAACTGCCAGTCCAGTTCAAAGGGGTGGGCCGGGACAGCGCCATGGATTGCTGTCCTGAAGACTTGCATGCCGGCAGGTACGTGCAACTTACTTCAGCCTGGGGACCTGAAGTAAGGTCTGCATCAAACCTACAAAAAAAAAAGATTTAGGGGCTGGAGAGCAGAGGGGAAGGAAGGAAGCTCTGGAATTTGTTGCCAGAGGATGTGGTTAGTGCAGTTAGTGTAGCTGGGTTCAAAAAAGGTTTGGATAAGTTCTTGGAGGAGAAGTCCATTAACTGCTATTAATCAAGTTTACTTAGGGAATAGCCACTGCTATTAATTGCATCAGTAGCATGGGATCTTCTTGGTGTTTGGTTAATTGCCAGGTTCTTGTGGCTTGGTTTTGGCCTCTGTTGGAAACAGGATGCTGGGCTTGATGGACCCTTGGTCTGACCCAGCATGGCAATTTCTTATGAGGTAGGGTACTGGGGAAGCCCCGAATGTGTCACCGTGTGGAAATTGTGAAAGTGTCCCGTCCCGTCCCCCACACATGCACGCATGGATTATAAAATCTGGCGCGCATGTGCATGCGGCCCACGGATTTTATAACATGCGCGCCGGTGCTCGTGTTATAAAATCGGCGCGTCCGTGTGTGCATGCTGGGAAGTGCGCGCACATTATAAAATCTACTCCTTTGTGAGTAGCATGTTAATTTCATGCCACGTGCATGATGACACCTGTCGTCCTCATCCATTGAGGGCTGTTCTCGCACTTACATGTATTTTCAGCATTGATGTATCATGTTCAGTAGAGTAGACGTTGCTGGGTATATGGAGAGAGGTGACAGGGACCAGGTGTGGGCATGTCATCTGTTACCGTGTGAGTGAAGAGAGCAGAGTGAGGACGAAAAAGGTCAGCATGATGGGGTTTGTGTTGTATAGAAACATAGAATTAACGGCAGAAGAAGACCAAACGACCCATCCAGTCTGCCCAGCAAGCTTCGCACTTTTTTTTTTTCATACTTATCTGTTACTCTGGCTCTTAGTAACCTTTTGGTTCTATTTCCCTTCCACCCCCACCGTTAATGTAGAGAGCAGTGTTTGGAGCTGCATCTAAGTGAAGTATCTAGCTTGATTAGTTAGAGGTAGTAACCGCCGCAATAAGCAAGCTACCCCCATGCCTTATTTGTTTACCCAGACAATGTAATTCAGTCCTTGCTGGTTGTTGTTTGTATATAGATCCACTTTTCTTCATTCCACCTGCCGTTGAAGCAGAGAGTTATGCTGGTTATGCAATTTGAAAGTGAAAGTATCGGACTTTCTCCCCCTGCCGTTGAAGCAGAGAGCTATGCTGGATATGCACGAAATATCAGACTTTCTCCCCTGCCGTTGAAGCGGAGAGCTATGCTGGATATGCACTGAAAGTGAAGTATCAGTCTTTATCCCCTGCCATTGAAGCAGAGAGCTATGCTGGATGTGTGTGAAGTATCAGTCTTTCTCCCCTGCCATTGAAGGAGAGAGCTATGCTGGTTATGCACTGAAAGTGAAGTATCAGGCTTATTTGGTTCGGGGTAGTAACCGCAGTAACAAGCAAGCTACTCCCCGCTTTTTGTGAATGCAAATCCTTTTTTCCCACATTTCCTCTTGCCGTTGAAGCTTAGAGCAATGTTGGAGTCTTAGAGCAATGTTGGAGTCGCATTAACCGTGTGTATGTTTATTGAATAAGGGTATTATCTCCAGGCAGTAGCTGTCATTCCCGCGAGCCACCCACTCTTCATTCACGTCCTCTAGAATTTATGGATCCACAGTGTTTATATTCCACGCCCCTTTGAAGTCCTTCACAGTTTCTGGTCTTCACCACTTCCTCCGGAAGGGCATTCCAGGCATCCACCACCCTCTCTGTGAAGAAATACTTCCTGACATTGGTTCTGAGTCTTCCTCTCTGGAGCTTCAAATCGTGACCCCTGGTTCTGCTGATTTTTTTCTGACAGAAAAGGTTTGTCGTTGTCTTTGGATAATTAAAACCTTTCAAGTATCTGAAAGTCTGTATCATATCACCTCTGCTCCTCCTTTCCTCCAGGGTGTACATATTAGATTCTTCAATCTCTCTCAGTCATTCGATGAAGACCTTCCACCTTTTTGGTTGCCCTCTCTGTACTGCCTCCATCCCTTGTAGATACGGTCTCCAGAACTGAACACAGTACTCCAGGTGAGGCCTCACCAGGGACCTGTACAAGGGGATAATCACTTCCCTTTTCTTACTCGATAATCCTCTCTCTATGCAGCCCAGCATTCTTCTGGCTTTAGCTATCATCTTGTCACATTGTTTCGCTGTCTTCAGATCATTAGACACTAACACCCCAAGGTCTCTCTCCTGCCCGGTGCACATCAGCCCTTCCCCCCCATCAAATATAGTTCATTTGATTTCCACACCCCATATGCATGACTCTGCACTTCTTGGCATTGAATCTCAGCTGCCATATCTTCGACACTCTTCCAGCTTCCTTAAGTCCCGTCTCATTCTCTCCACTCCTTCTTCTGTCTATTTTTACTCAGGGTCTATTGATACACACTTAAGTCTTCTTGTGGAAGGGTGAGACCGATTCAGAGATTCCAACTTAAGAAGGGTTGACGTAGGTTTTGAGAAGAACTGCAAACTGTCCTCTCCAAGGGGTTCACACTTCAGAGCCTGCGGAGCACTGACCCACTTGGTGCAGTCTCTGGAGGGGGAACAAGATTTACCTGTAACGCCCAGGGGACCACAGTAGAAAAACAATCCATACCAAGTGTGCGTTGGGTTGCTTAAAACAAAAATATAACTCCAGCTTGTATAAGAATGAATGCAGTCCAGAATACAAAAAAGCAGAGTACAGAAATAGCAGACGACGGTCCCAGAACTGCGGATCTCAGAAAAACGTCTCCTTAAGACAGTTTACTAATTTTCTAATGCAAACCCCCATGCATATTGAGTCGCGCCCCAGCAAGGAAGTGGATCTGCTAAGGGTCTCCTCCACCTCAGATAGGAATCTGCTTTCTGTGATGGTGCGCTCAGTCCTTCCATCAAGCCTCCCTTTCCGGTGGAATTTTAGGAGAAGAAACCTCAATGCTGGACCTCCTCCTGGAATTCCCTTCCAAGCAGATGAGAATGCCAGACACACGCAGAATAGGACAGGAGACCTGGCCGCACAAGCCCTCCTGTCCTGCAGCCCAGAAGCAAGCAGTCCCCTGCTGTGTCTCTCCAGCTCTCTCGTCAAACAACGACTTCTCTCAAGACTCAAGCAAGGCCGATGCAATGTCAGATTGCGTAAATGAGGGGCACTCATGATTGCGTACCCACTCTCCTCACGCCCGCCCTTTCCACTTCTCCTGGGCGCGCTATGCATTATTTAAAGAGGGGTCACGCTAAAAAAGGACACGCTGGGGATAAATTGTGCAATCCTAGCGCGACCATGGCATCGGGCGCCCAGTAGAGTGGTTGTGTGTCGGTTAGAAAAATGGACGCTCAAGTAATGGGCGTCAGTTTTCCCTAACCTGACCGCCAGCAAAATTATTTTTTTTTCAAGTAGGAGGAACCACAGAAAAGCTGAATTTGTGGCTTTCTGGAGGGTTTTTTTTTTAGAAAGCTCGGAGTGCGTAAGAATTAACCGCCAGCCCTGGGGATGGCGTTAAGTTTCCCGTGTTAAAACGCACTGCGATTTTTTTTCGGGGGGGGGGGGAAGGGAATAACTAATAGTCTCATCTACCTGCATTTATATGTGATGAGCGCTATTAGCTACGTGCTGGGTTGGAAGCACGTTTTCTACATGTCAATCCCCTTATTGCATCTGGTCTTAGCCTAGCGCGTCCAAGAGCTTGTTAGCCTGTGCACTAGGCCTGACAGAGTCCCCCTTATCATCTTTGCTCATTGACCCACCTTTTTGGGGATGGACGCTCCTGCTATCCCTAAATGACCTTTACTCTCTTGTAACCTCCCACTGCTGGAATAGTCCCAATTACACTATGCGGGTAGGGACCCTGACCCGCTTGTGCAGTCCCTCTTTGCCTGTATCTCTTTCTGAGCACTTTAGAGGACGATGTTAACTCTGCTGAGTGCCTGTAACTCTTTACCCCCCATCCCTTTTCAGCTCTTCAATCAGCCATTCATAGATTTCCATATGCAATTGCAGCCTAGAGTTAATTATTGCCATGCCTCAGTTTGCGCCAACGCCAAGGTTTAGTATTCGCACCATAAGAGACAGTCCCTGCTCCGCAGAGCTTACAATCCAGTCAGACAAACATAGACGACAAACGAGCCTGGGGAAGTGTATTTATTGCTAGCATTTGAAAGCAGCCTCAAAGAGGTGAGTTTTTAGACTGCAGTTGAATATGGCCGGAGGGGGGAGCATGAGACAACCGACTCAGAAGTGTATTCCAGGCATATGGCAAAGCAAGCGGGAAAGCACAGAGTCTAGAATTGGTATTGGTGGTAGAGGAGGAGGACACAGATAAGAGTGACTTGTCCAGTCAACGGAGTTCACCAGGAAGAGTGGCAGGGAGAGAGAAGATAAGGGAATGAGTGAACGCAGCTGCAGGCCAACTAAGAGAAAGCTCGAACTGTAGTGTGAAAGTGGACAAGGAGCCAATGCAGCAACATGAGAAGAGGGAGCCAGAGTTTCCACCCAGAGATCAACATTTGGGGGTGGGGGGGGGGGGGGGGGGGGTGAGCGGGGAGGCGTCCTTGTCTTTCTGTAGCGTGGCCTGGAATTAGATAAGAGGGTAAGGTAATGCAAGCAGCCCAAGTGGTTTTCGTTGCTCACGTCTGCTCAGTAGACCCTCAGGATCAGGGAGAACCTCTGAGGGCTTCGAGGGCTTGGGAAATCGTGGTGGTGACACAATGTGTGCCCCTTGTTATGGAGACCCCAGGCTTCATAGCTCCACAGCACCTTCTGATGACCTCTTGCCCTTCAGAGAGCCTTGGAGATTCCATCCAAGAACTGGGGCAAGGAAAAATAACCACCGTTTATTGGTGGGGGTAGACGGTCACAGAAGAGGGAAAATCGTGGGATAATGAAAGGGTCCCAAAATTAACAGGGTCCTCAAACCAAATATGTGCAACAACATCCGGACTGTTCCCTGGAGGTTTCCTGGGAACCAGAGCTGTTTGGAGGCCACTGCCTCTGCCCATCCCCTGGCTGCCCATAAAAAAATTCAACATATGGTGAAACATCTAATCCCAAGCCCAGGCAAACTGGATTCAGAGAGAGATATAGGAGAGGTTTCCCTTGTCCAGGGGACCGGTCAGTGGGGTGGTTTCAACATTTGCTTCTTTAACTCCTGTTTTGTCAGCATTTTCTCGCCTGCAAGCTGTCAGATTATGATGTGTTTCAGCAGGGAATCAGTGCTTTAATAGGTTAATCTGGGCAGGGTGACAGCTGCAGAAAGCAGTGGTGTAGCCACAGGTGGGCCTGGATGGGCCATGGCCCACCCAGCCAGAAGAGGCCTGTTGGAGCAATGCCGATATGGGATCCCATCCCCGTGATGGTGAAGAGTACCCTCAGAAGAAGCAAGGCCGTCACAGGAGGAGGGCTGGAGCTGCAATTCCGCCGCAAGATCCCTTCCCAGTGGCAGAAATAGGACTTTGGCTGTGACTAATGAAAAGGCCGTGCGTGTGGGTGAGAATGGGAGCTTGAATGTGTGCATGTGGGTGTGAAATGGGAGCCTGGGTGTGCGTCTGTGTATGCATAAGAATGGGAGCCTGGGGGGTGAGACAGTGAGAGCTTGTGTGTGTGTATGTGTGTGTATGATAGAGCATGTAGAGAGCTTGTGTGTGTGAGGGAGTCTGTGAGAGAGAAAGCATGTGTGTGCGAGGGAGGAAGACAATAGAAGAAGAAAGACACTGAAATGAATTAGGAAATGAGAGACAAATGAAAATGGGGGAAAAAAGAAAACTGACTAACAGATTAGAAAAATACAAACAAACAACAAAGGTAAAAAAAAAAAAAAATATATATATATATATTCTGAAATGTTAGCAATTGGAATATGCCATCTTTGGGAATGTGCATTTCTTATATTTTTGTATTTTGCTCATTCGTCAGTATTCCACTCTTCAGAGACTTTAGTTTCTCAGGCTTTCTATTTTGGTTTTGTCTGCATGTTCTGTTTCTAATTTGTAGTCTCTTATTTCTGTATTAAGTAAGATCGGTCTCTGTTTTTGCCTTTGCGTGTGACTGAAGTGCTGTATTGCTGCTAGCGTGTAGTTTATCTGTAGCAGTCCGGCTTGTTCTGTTACTCCAGTAGGTGATGTATTAATGTTCTAGGGCCTGATGTAGTATTTGCATTGCCTGCTTTTTCTAAAAGTTGCTGAGTCCTGAGAGTCAGTGCTGTGACTGTACAGCATGGCAAGGTTCTAGATGTCTTTTTTTTTGCAGAAATTTGTTGGTTACTTCACAAAATAGCATTGAAGGGATATTTTTGTTGAGGTGATACCAGAATTTGAATATTTTTTTTCATGTTGGTTGTTAATGTTAATTGTCCTAGGTCTGCTGTGCCCTGTTCTGATGATTAATGATATTTTATTGTAGTTTAGGGTGATTTCTGGTTTTCTGCAAAGAGGATTCATGAAAGAATACATTAATTTTTGTTTTATTACATTTGGATGTATTTTATTTGCTTTTTCACATGATATACTTGTGCATTTATAAACTGTAATAAATATAAAATTAATTTAATACAAATTAATAAGGATTTTTTTTGAATTCTGATACGTGCTTGAAATAAGTGAGGTAAAATGTTTTAAAAGTTTCATGCATATGCGTAATGGCTGTTGCAAACTACTTAGCCATTGTAGGGTGCAGTATATGGCATTATTATTGTATCAATAAGAAGACAACTAGTAGGTCTCAGACCCTGCATAACTACAGCCCCACCCATGTTAACCTTGTGCCCACCCCCAAAAAAACCCCCAAACCTTGTTCTGGCTCCGTCACTGGCAGAAAAGGCGTGCAAATGCAAAGGTGTTCCCCATTTTCTAATCCGGGCAGTCTGGCTGTTGACCACGTGGCCAGTAGGGCCCGACACGGGGGGTGGCGGATCCTGTATCATTTCCTCGCGCCCAGTCTTCTCCATGGCGTTTTGGCGGGAAGTTAAGAGGCGGGGAAGCGCGGGCCGATTTTGCCGTTGTCGAGGGCCTTAAAACCCCGCTTGCTGGCCGTGAAATGAGCAGCTTTTCGTGAGGGTAGCTTAGAGCGTGACTGCACACAGCAAAAAGGAGATCCGCTCCCGCCTGGTGTTGAAATCAGCTGCGGTAGTGGGGGGGGGAGGGGGAGCAGGTTAGGCAACCCAGCTTCCTCCGTTTGCCAAGAGATGCCCTCCGGAAACCGTTGCTGGCTTCTGCGGTGAAGCGGCCGAGTTTGTCTGGGTTAAAACACAAAGAAGCGCGAGCAGGGCCGGAGAGCAGCAGCAGCGCTGCGAAACCAAAGGCGTTATTCCCGCTGCGAGCGGCCCTCTAATAACGTGGGGGCCGGGGCGTGTCGGTCCCTGGGGGGGGGGGGGCAGCGCACGCAGACCTGCATACCTAGAGCCCACCCATATATATATATTTTTAATTATTATTATTTTTAATTCCTCATTCGTTTTTTGGTTTTGTGTGCGCGCTCCTGTTGCTTAGAGAACGCGGGGATTGTATTATTTTTCCGCAAGACGAGGAGAGCGCCGCGCGCCAGGGCACGTGGAGGAGGCTGGATTGCACCTCCCTAATGGCGCTCGCGCACCCCTGTCACAGCCGGACCGGGCAGGGAGGGGGTGGGGGGGAGAGGAAGAGCTGCCGGAGCTCGCGCGCAGAATGGAAAACGCAAGCCTGGTGGCCTGGAACGGTCCAGAGAGCTCATTCAGAAGAAACCTGGCCGAGACCCAAAGAAACAAATCTGAGCTGTGCCAAGCCGCAGCGGAGAAATCTGGCCCGGGCTGCAGGCTGTGGGAAAGGCGGCAAGTGCTTGTAGGCCGGCGGTCTGCTTTAACCCTGTCAGTGTAGGGACGGAGGAGAACACAACGTGAAGGAGCATTTTTTAATTTTTTTTTTTTTTTTTGCAGTGTTTTGTCCCAGCAGTTTCTTCCTTCTCTTTTGTACTGGCAGCGCAGTCAGAACCAACCTCTGTGGGGCTTTGGCATCCTGGGTTTTCATTCCCCTATTTTAACCCCCCCCCCCTCCCAATTCGCATACCCCAATCATGGTTCTCGGGCTTGGGGGGAGATTATGTAATCGTACACCCTGAGTCCGGCCAGCAGGTGTGGCTGTTGTGCGATGACTGGCATCCCCCATCCCCCTCCTAGGCCCGTGACCGCCACCTCTGCAGAATCCCAGCCCCAGGGCCCAACTCAGGTCCTTCCTATGGCAGTGCACAATGCTGCCACCAATTTTTAACCAAAACCAAGGACCGTGCCTTCCCAAGCAGGACAGATGTTCACCAGCACCTAATAGCATGGCCTGATGGCCTTTTGATGCTGTGCACTAAACAGCTGATGGCATGGAAGCCATCCATCTCCCAGATCTCTGGCAAGAACCTTGCCCACTTACTTTAAAAAAAACCAAAACTTAAAACCTGGCTATTCAAACAGGCTTATCCATAACCATACGAACCCTCCACCAATTCAGGAATGCTCTATCTCGTCTCTCCATACGATTCTGTTTACACACTCGACAGATCACACGCTCCTATCTTGCTCTGGACCTCTTTCAGTTTGGACCTGGTCTGGACATAACTATCCTACCACCTCTCTCAGGATATAATTGTACTTATATCTATTTATTTTAATTTGCTTTCATGTTGGTTTCCGGGTTTTTTTTGCTTAATCGACATCCCGCTCCCCAAGTGTCGCTCACTTTAACAGCTGCTAATTCTTCGCCTAGTTTCTTCCCAGTTCTAATGTAAACCCTGTTCTATGTAACGCCTTTTTTGCAGTATTGTGTTACACTGTAAACCGATATGATATATTTATTTATTTATTTATTATTTCAGATTTTTATATACCGGCATTCGAGACAGCAGTCACATCGTGCTGGTTCACATAAAACAGGGGGTGCATAGTAAACATAACTATAACAATTGTGTTGAAAAGGCAGTTACATAGACAGGGTGATAAGAACTTGGCTGAGAAGGAAGAGAAAGGACAGGTTATTAAAATTCACACAGGTAAACGATAGAAGATAAGGATGACCATGGTGTATTTGGAGATTAGTTAACCGAGTTGGAGATTAGTTAACCATGTTGGAGATTAGTTAACCATGGTATAGTTGGAGATTAGGGGTGGCTTGGTGGTGTTCTATCAATTGGCGTCCGGGAAAGCTTGTGTGAATATCCAGGTCTTAGTCCTTTTTTTGAAAGTTGAGATGCATGGTTCTGTTCTGAGATTTGAGGGGATGGCGTTCCATAACGGTGGAATGGCAGTAGAGAAAGCCCGGTCTCTTAGTGTGCAGTGGTCTGGTGGATTTGGACGGGTGGTACCTGTAGCGATCCCCTGTATGCATCTCCTTGTCGGTCCTTGACGAATTGTGTAGTTGGAGAGGGATCTGTAGGTCAATGGGAGCCAGTTGGTTGATGTTTTTGTATGTGGTAAGAATGGCCTTGTATATTATTCTAAGTGTATAGGTAGCCAATGGAGGCTCTTTAGAATGGGGGTTATGTGGTCCCTATGTACTTTTTACATGAATGTCTGTATAGAAAAGTTATAAATAAATGGAAGCAGTCGTCCCTTAAACTCTTCAGGTAACTATGAGAAGCAGAGCTCCCTCAGCTGAGCGCACAGTTTAGCCCCTGTTTGGCCATGCGTTTTTGACACGCTGTTGTTAACCCTTATACTGTAAGGGGTAATAGCATGTGGAAAACGCACGGCCAAACCCCCCTGAAACTAATAGTGCTCATCACATGCAAATGCACGTTGATGAGCCTAATTAGTACCCGCAATACAGAAAGTAAAATGTGCAGCCCAAGCCGCACATCTACTCTCAGAAATTAACGCCTGTCAAAGGCAAGCGATATTAAGTGGGAGGCCCCAAAAATTGGGGGAAAAAAAAAAATCTGCCCGTGGGTGGAAAACGGATGCTCAACTTTGCCAGCGGCCGTTTTCCGAACCCGTGGCTGTCGGCGGGTTCGACAACCGACGCCGGTAGAATTAAGCTTCGGCTGTCAGACCCGCTGACAGCCGCCTCCTTATTAGCGCGGGCCCTAATTTAAATACAGAATCGCGTGCCAGGAGAGCGGGCGCTCGCCTCGGAGTGCCCGCTCTCCCGCGGACTTTACTGAATGGGCCTGAATGAAAAGAGTAAACCAATCAGTCAGACAAACTGATGAATTTGGCAAAGAAACACCGCCATAAAAGTGCAGCAGACGGTGTTTAGCATTTACATTAATTTACCTTCAGGCCCTCACCAGAGGACTCACAGTCCCAGCCCTCTCCATGGTTTGATCATCATCATGCTTGTGCTCACTTTTTATTTATTTGTTGCTTTTATATACCGACATTCGTTGGTGTACATCACATCGGTTCACATCAAAACAAATGGAATAGTATGAACAGTATTACATTAAAACATTATAACATTGTAACTTATTTTCGCATTAACATTGTATAACTTAATTTTTTTTCGCATTAACCCAAGAAGGAGAGTAGGTAGCAAGAATAACAATTAACGAGAATAATTATGGATGTTAAGGAAGTGCTAGTGTAGTGGAGGGGCTCAGTGTTGGAGGCCGGATGTACAATGTTTCAAAAAGAGAGCTTATGAAGTAACTCTGCTGAGAGGGAAGTTCAAGGTTAAGATGTGCACTATAAGGAAAGGTGGAAGAGGTGGGGGAGGGGTGTAGATTGTGTGATGGTAGGTTAGGGGTGGGGGTGGTGGGAGAGGGGTTAGGTTGTGTGTTGGAAGGCTTTGAGGAATAGCCATGTTTTCAGTTTCTTTTTGAATGAGTGGATGGAGGGTTCCAGTCTGAGTTGGGGGGGAAGTTTGTTCCAAAGGGTGGGGCCCGCTACAGAGAAAGTGCGTTGTCTGGTGGAGGAGAGGCGTGCTAGTTTCGTGTGGGGTATTATGAGTGGGCCCGTGTTTTGAGATTGCAGGTTTTTGTGGTAGTGTTGTGGTTGGGGAGGGTGGTTGGCCCACTTGATATTTTGGTTGTTGATGGTTTTGTGAAGTATGGTGAGAATTTTGTATTGTGATATGGGGAGTCAGTGGAGTTGTTTTAGTATTGGGGTGATGTGTTCTGAATGGTTGGTGTTTGTGAGAGATCTGACTGCTGTGTTTTGGAGTAGCTGGAGGGGTTTTAAGGTAGAGGTGGGCAGTCAGAGGAGAAGGAGTTACAATAATCCATCTTGGATAGAATGAGGGATTTATAATCGTTTAGTTTTTATTTAGGGTGTGCGACTTCTATACATGATTTGTTCTTATGGTGCTGCTAAGCAGAAGGCATTTACTCAGTTTAAGGCTCATTCTTATACTGAGAGTGTATTACTGTGTGTTACCTGTTATTGTGCCTTTAGATGCCTAACCAATTGTTTAATTAGCATTTTATGTGTTTTTATGTAGTGTATTCAATTTGCATTTTAATTTTTCTGCTGTATCTTGCCTTGAGCACATATTGAAATGGCGAGGGATAAACTTGAATAATTAAACCAATACTTGGTGGTATGGCATAGTTGCTCAATTTCATATACATGCCGTAGGGCACATGGTTATATCTCATGCCTCCCAGTGTACACAGAAAATGTTCTAATTTATTACTATATATAATACAGTACATAGAAAATAGTATGCGTAGCAAATGTAAATAGTAAGCCTGGTGAGCATTCTTAGGCCCTATGCCTTATTATGGATGCCAACCCAACTGGAAAAAGTAAAAGGAATAGTGATCAGATGAAATAAAGGGATGTTGTGTGCCATGGGATTGTGTGACCACATAGTGTCAAATGATTTTGTCCATACTGTGACAGGAATGAACCCTCGTTTTTCAGCCAGGGATGTTGGATATGACCTTGGTGTCTATCGTCTTAGTTCTTGCATTGTGTCACACAGCTTCCTTCTGGAGCTTGCAGAGGACCATGGGGCAGCATATCAACGTGATCGGGACTAGGCCTGGACTCTTATGGTCCGGGATACTGATACGAAGACATTAGGGGGAAAAGTGCAGGATTGCTTCTACAGCCCAAGTCCATAAGCAAAGCACGCTCAAGCAGCTTTGTCTGAATTATCAAGAAGGCTGCTCACCCTGTAAAAATGTTGCTAGCAGTAATTTTGTTATGAGTTTGACAGTTGCTTGGTTTGATTGTTACTATTACTACCCTTAACATAAAGCTTGGGGGTAACCTGCATGGAGCTGCAGTTACTACCCTTAACAGAAACATGGGGGTAACCTGCACGGAGAGGCAGTTACTACTACCCTTAACAGAACATGGGGGTGACCTGCACGGAGCTGCAGTTACTACCCTTAACAGAAACATGGGGATAACCAGCACAGAGCGGCATTTACTACCCTTAACAGAAATATGGGAGAAACCAGCACGGAGTGGCAGTTACTACTCATCAGAACATGGGGGTAACCTGCACGGACCGGCAGTTACTACCCTTAACAGAAAGCATGGGGTAACCTGCACGGAGCGGCACTTACTACTCATCAGAAACATGGGGTAACCGGCACAGAGTGGCAGTTACTACCCTTAACAGAAAGCATGGGGGTAACCTGCACGGAGCGGCACTTACTACTCATCAGAAACATGGGGTAACCAGCATGGAGCGGCAGTTACTACTCATCAGAAACATGGGGGTAACCTGCACGGAGCGGCACTTACTACTCATCAGAAACATGGGGGTAACCTGCACAGAGCGGCAGTTACTACTCTTAACAGAAAGCATGAGGGTAACCAGCACGGAGCGGCAGTTACTACCCTAACAGAAACATGGGGGTAACCAGCACGGAGCGGCAGTTACTACTCATCAGAAAGCATGGGGGTAACCTGCACGGAGCGGCACTTACTACTCATCAGAAACATGGGGTAACCTGCACAGAGCGGCAGTTACTACTCTTAACAGAAAGCATGAGGGTAACCAGCACGGAGCGGCAGTTACTACCCTTAACAGAAACATGGGGGTAACCTGCACGGAGCGGAAGTTACTACCATAAGCAAGTTGCTGGGCAGACTGGATGGACCATTTGGTCATTTTCTGCCATTATTACTATGTTATCTTCTTTCCTCCACAATGTCCTTGATTCTGATTGCATGTATAGGAGCTCAGTGATCTTCTGGCTCTCTTCACTTGTCAGGAAAGGGTGTTGTGTGTGTCTTGTCCTGGACCACTTAAAAAAAAAAAAATTCCTCAAATTTGCAGAAGGCTGACCTCAGTGGGCCCCTGCCCTCCCTCTGTCTAAGGGTCTTATTCAAGAAAGAATTCTGTCCTGTTTTGTGATTTATTGAGTAAAGCGTTAAGTCAGTTCAGTCTGGTGAGTTGTGTGTCACCGTAGTTTACTGAAGAATATCTGTTTCCCCACCCCTTTTGCGAGCAGGTCTGGGTCCATTTGGGGGGTATTTTTGTATTGCACAAAGTTGTCTCCAAGTCAGAGAATCTCAGGACGAGAATCGTGCATAATAAGTTCACAGCCTGGACACTGACATGATGACTGCTCTTTTTATAGGGATGAAAGCTCAAAGCAACGAGTCTTTGACCTTTCTTTTATGTTCGTCCCGTCCCCAAATTCATTTTGAGGGGGACAGGAAATCCTAAATCTATTCCCAAGGAAATAAAGCAGGTTTGTTCCCCAATTCCCAATGGACAATGTCTGTCCAGCCCCCCCCCCCCCCCTTCTGACCATTCTTCCAAAATCCACATTCAGTCCATGCAACTGATCAATTCAGCGTGCCTTGTTCCCTGCTTGTAATGAAGGGCCGCTTGTGGAATGGCCCTGTGACCGTCCGTCTCACCCACGAATACCACCAACCCTTTCCGACACGGCCTGGACCGCAAGCAGTAGGAACGCCACTGCCCCAACGACCTGGATGCTGCTATGCCCCCCTCTGTAGGCATTCGTGCATGCACCCTAGCACACTAAATAGGCTCCACGTTGGGAGCCAGAGCCTCGGCACTTCCTGATGACATTGCCCTGGTTGGGTATTTAAACCTCAGCTGTGCCTTCCACGGTGCCTCAGCAACAGGTCCTCCTGCTCCCATTGCAGTGCGTGCTGCTTCCTGCTGTGTTCCTGAACCAGCCTATCCTTGTTCCTGCCTCGTCCTGCTCTGGTGCCAACATTGCCTCATTCCTGCTCTTGTCCCAGACCCTCGTCTGCCTGATCTGCTGGTATTGACTCCTGCTTTTGTGTGTGGACCACTCTCGTCTGCTGCCTGCCACTGCTCTTTGCTCCGGACCCGGACCGTTCTCTTGCCTGCCACTGACCACTGCTACAGAATCAGATTATGTCTTGCTCACTGCCTGCCCTGGCCCTTGACCTGAAGCTGGTAAACTGTGATTGCTGCCGGCTCTGGACTCTCTCTTCCTGGCCTCCCTTTGGGACACTTGCCCAAGTCCTGCCAGCCCCTGGAACCCAAAGGCTCACCCTGCGAGGAACAGGTCTGGTATAGGTGAAGGTCCAGCTCAGTCCCCGCTGAGGGTGCTTTTGCATAGCCCTAGTGGGTTTACCTAGACTTGCGACTATGACACTTCTCTAAAATGGTTTGTGTGCGAGTTTGCCAGGCATGTTAGGGGTGTCTCAAGTAATGTTGAGCTGTAGAACAGATTGCATGGAAAGAAATTCTGATAGTGCCATGTTTCTAAAAAAAAAAAACAAAAACCAAAACAACAATAACAAAAACCTCCCCCCCCCCCCGCCCCCATACAATAGAAAATAATCTTTTCAAAGGTCCAAATTCTTTCTTCCTATGAAAATAATACCTCTTCATAAGACCATCTTATGCCCGTGCTGCCCTATTTTACTTTATGGCACAAACTCTTGTTATGAAACGGATGATTTCCATCCTCCACCTGTTAATCCCTGTTATAGGAGCAGGTTCCTTTTCGAAAAGATCCCAGCGAGAGTTGCCACCTTACCCAAGTCAACCCAGGGAGGCGGATCCAGTTCTGGTTTTTGTCCCATTATGTGCAGGGGGGGATGTAGTCCTACGTTTCTTAAAAACGTCAGAACTACAATTCCCTGCATGCAATGAGGTCAAAACCAGATTGGGGAAGGAGGGGGGGGGGGGCACTCCACCCGAACAGGCCGATCCGGGCCCGCTTTGGCCTCATTGCATGCAGGGAGCTGTAATTCTGTCACACACACACTATACACACACACACACGAGCTGTCAAATCTTCATGGTTTGTTCGGGGGGGGGGGGTTCTAAAACGGTTTCGTATCCCGGGTGGAGGTTTCGGCCGAAAGGTGAAGAACAGGGACCGCCCTGGGCTGATGACTGCGGGCCAGCCCCGGGCCTCCTGCTCTCCGCCCGTCGCACGCCTCCCGCGCGGGGGGGGGGGGGGGGGGGAGAGCGGCCTGGCGCGCGGCCAGCTGGCCCGGAGCCCATCTCTGTAGTAGTGCCTGCTGCCGCTGGGCTCCGCCGCTTCGGAAGCGGAGATAATGAGACGTGTTTAGCTAACGAGGAAGCATGTCTCGCTCAATCTTTCTCACACTTCTCGCTGGCAAAGGAGGAAACCGGCGGCGGCTGCTGCTGCTGCAGCAGCAAAAGACAGACTGGGAAAGACGAGGCATTATTGTCTGGGGTTAGCAGGGCAATGGCTTCATGAGAATATCCCTTAGGTATGTGTGCGTGCATAGGTACAAGCCCGCTCTCTGCTTTGCCTGCGAGTGAGTTTTACATTTCCAGCCTTCCACTGAGGAAAAGACTTTTGTGGCATTTAAATAAAAAAAAAACGATATCAAGCACCGCTTGGCGCGCAGGAGCCCTCTGGCAGTCTGTTGTTCATAGGAAAACACTGGCCATGAGCCATGCCAAACCAGTTATTCCAGTCTGGCAACTGGTGTGTGGAAACAGCACGTCGCTCGCCTTGCTGTCTGCCTGTTAATGGGGAAAACCGGTCTGCGACCCCAGACGTTTGCGGCCCTACCCTGCCTGCTCTTGGTGGAACTAATCATCCTGTTTTGCATCTGACAGCCAAGCAGAAAAGTGCAACCATAAACCTGTTGCAAAGTTTCTTTACTGGCTGAGGGGCTAGAAGGGACGTATCCACCTAGACCAAGTTTTCAGATTTCCACCACCATCCATATTCATCTGATATATTTGCATATACTAGATTTTCATTGTATGCAAATATATCTAATGGCTGGCTGTGGAGTCACCAGGACATCTTTGGGAAGCCCTGTCATGGACTGAGCCCTTCACCGCTGCTTTGTAACAGTAGGGGTCACTCCGACTTTAGGAGTCGTCCTCCCTCCAATATAACGCCTATTTTCTCCTCTCAGCCCCTATCTTCCCTACACAGAGTCCAAGCCCTGACAAACAGAGTCTCCCGATCGCAGTCCAGCTCCACATGCAAGCCACCAGCCTGGCCACAAAATGGTTCATCTTGCGTTACCTCCATAATGATCAATAAGAGCAGATGATCCAGATGTAACACCCCCTCCCCCCCCACCCCACACACACACCTTATGACCTGGTGGCCAGTCAGGGCGGGGGAGGGGGTATTGTGTGCCTGTGACCTCTGGAGGGATAGCACTCCAGCAGCAGGAGAGACTCCCACACACTGACCAGATACTCTTAGCATTAGGAAATTGAACATAGTTGTGAATTGCTTCAAAGCCTTAAAACACACATTAAGCTTCTAGTCCTTTTTTTTTTTTTTTTTTTTTTTACCCAGACTGTTACTGTGTGTTTATATAAAGAAGAGAGGTGAAGAAATGCAGCCAAGGCACCCGTCAACATGAACCGGTCGCCAGCCGATTCGCTTTTAAGACTCTGTGTCGAAACTGCCCGACTAACGGCTCCTCTGCCACCTGCTGTTAATGCGCACCCAGCGCGGCACAGAAATCCCCAGTTGTCTCCAGTAGGTGCGGCGTGCCCTCCAGTAACCGGGTCTTGTTTAATGGACTCAGAAAGAATGAGGATGGCATTGACGCGGAGTTGTTCAGCCCCCAGGGGAAGCAGCTTTGGCTGGTGCCAGAAGAGAACCTCGGCTAATTACAGCAGCAGATCTCCCCTTCCCCCCTCTCCTCCCAGGAAGGACCTTTGACCTTTACAAGCAGACGGAAGGGAGTGTATAAATATTTGATGCAGAACAGCGATCAGGCACAGCCAAAGGGGCCGGGAAGTGGCAGGCAGCTGGAGAGCAGGGGACTCGTTAACCTTTGCCTGGTCTTGCTTAGCACCCGGACACCCTTCCTTCAGAAGGTCTTCCGCCCCTTTCATGGAAGTAGGGTGGCCAACCTTCCATGGACCATAACTGGCACGCCACTAAACTTAATGTTTTGTGGGGGGAGGAGATTACTGGCTACTGTCGGTGGTCAATTCACTCATTACTTGCCTTTCAAGCACTCCCCCTCTTTAATATATTTTGTTTTAAAAATGTTATTTCAACTATCCTCATAAACACATCACCCACAGCTTATCTCATGCAGTTTTGCTCTCATCACAACTAAAGCCTTTCTAATACACACTCACTCCATACTTCCCCATAAACACACAGCCTTCTCTCTCATACACACACAACTCCTCTCTCTTACACACACAAACACTCCACAAACTTTCTCTCTCATACACACACACTCCCAAACACACAGCCTCCTCTCTCATACACACTCCCAAACACACAGCCTCCTCTCTCATGTACATACCCTCAAACATACAACTTCCCTTTCATATACACACACACACACTCCCAAACACACAGCCTCCTCTCGACACAGGTGGTTCACTCTCCCTTTCCTTAAAACCTTCCCAGCTTTTCATCTTTCTCCCTTGTGCCACCAGTCTCTCAATATGCCCAGGGGATGGATCCTCTGATCCGTGGAGGTGGGATGATCGGATAGACCTCCAGGGCCCAAGGCACAGGGGGCTGACCCTGTCTGTAGGTGCTGTAGATTGATGTAGATAACCGAATAAAAGGCCTGATGCTCTGGCTGGCCGTTCCAAACTTAAAACTTTACTGCAGATCTTCCAAGGTAATTGATTGGCACCAGACATTTGATTCTGGTTACATCCATGTCCAAAACGACGTTCTCAACTGCTCCTCTGTCTCTGAATGTGTCCCTCGGTACTGGGTCCTGAGATGCTCTTCCCTTCCGGGGGGTGGAAGGATAAGAATCCCAGGTGGCTGGGGGCTTTCCTAGGAGGGGAGGGATACCTGAAATCCCAGTCTCCTTCTTTTCTTCCGGGGCAGAGATTCTGATGGGGGTCTCCGGAGGACATTCAAACTAGGACTTATCCGGCTAAGCGGCGGCCACTGAATATCCGGCTACGTTCACTTATTCAGCTAAGTAGATAGCTGAATAAGTTGTGAGAGGAACAGGGCAGCGCTACTTATCCGGTTAGCTTAGCGATATTCGTACTTACCTGGCCCCAAAATGTCTTAGTCACAATTCTCCTCTCCAGATGGCAAATTTAGATCTTTCAGACTGAAGGATCCAAGAAGCAAGGCAGAGATCAGTGCTTCTCATTTCCACAGTTACTGGGCAGGAAAGGCAGTGGTTAAAAATTCCTTCCCAACTAAAAGGAGAAACCTTCACAAAACGGGGATCCTCTGCAGCGAGTCGCTTCTGTCCATCCACCGGGGGGGGGGCTGAGATAGGACCAGCAGGTCTCCTCTACCCCCGTCCTTCCGAAGGCAGGGACGTTCCCTCCAAGAGCCAGGACTAGGGGATTCACAAGAAAACTCCAAAAATAAATTCCCCCCAAATCTTTTAAGAAATTTTGAGACAATTCACGTGTCCCTGCCCCAGAGACCTTACAGTCTAGGGAGCCTTGCTGGAGGTTGTAGAGCCAGAGTGGGGTCGGCGGCTGTCTGCCCTAACTGCAGTGTTGCCCTCCCACAAGATGTCCGAGTCAGAAACCTACCTCACTAGACTTCAGGTTGATATTCAGGGCCTAGGAGAGCAGATGCATTAATTATCACAATCAACATCGGGCACCCTCCCCCCGCTTCAGCCTAAACTACTGTAAACTGGAACAGGTGGGGGAGCAAACCATTATACAATGAAAATATGTATTTTCATCAGCTGTAAGGGGAAGTGAACAACCTGCAGGCAGGAGCTAGGGTAAGATAGCAATGCAGAGCCAGCCCTTCCCTCTGTAACATCTTCCACCTTAAGGATCCTCCCCACAGTACCGGAGCAGGTGCCTGCTGTAGGCAAATGATTTCATCATTTTATCCCTTAACCACAGAAACGCAGTGCAAAATGTTTTCAGATTCCCTTAGAAAATGCAGTAGTAATAAACAATAAAACCCATGGTCTAGCTTAGCCGGATAAGTGTCTGCCTCTGTTGCACTTCTGTAGCAACGCTCAGTACTCGAGGCTCCGGTGGAAGCGATTACCTTTAAAAGCACCCGCCCCCGACCTTCCCACAGGCCCTAGCTGGACCACTGGCCAGGGCTGGGCAGGCTCCTGGTGTCCCTCTCATCTATAAAACGAATGCTAACGAAGCATTAAGACGCTGAGATACGTTTGACAACACCAAATGGCTCCCCAGCATCAACCGGCCGCGTCCCCACGATTCCTGAAGCATCTTTCTTATTTTCCTCCTCTTAGAGGTACTTGAAGGAAATGCAGGGCGCTGGTGAGGCCTTTCTCTCAGGGACATCCTGCAGCCCGGAAGGAGCCCCCCACCCCCCCCCTTCCGCCTGTACGGGCTCACGAAAAATTGTGAACTTCCAAAAAGTTGCATAAAGTCTCATCAGTTTCCAGCCTGCGTACTGGGAAGGAGAGAGCCCTTCGTTTCCTGAAACGAAACGTCCTCCAGAAATAAAACAACAGAGAGGGGACGACCACACGCCAACATTACCATTAACTCAGCCAAGTCACAGGTTGAAAGCAGTGTCGAGGTTTGTCTCTTCCCCCACAGTCACATGGGCTGATTTTTTTCTCTGCTCCTTTTTATCACTTTGTTTGATTTTTTTGCCCAAGAACTCTTGAAGAGTTATAATTTCTGAAGCATTATGAATCCCTTTTTCATTCATTTTACACAACACACACGAAGACAAATGAAAACTATGTTTATATATCTATATCTACCTGAATTATAATAAATAAATATGCAGAAGCGGGGAGAAATTATGCTACCAGCAGCAGAGAGGGACGTGAGGCAGTATTTTATTTTAACCCTCACAGAATACTCCTTGGGTGCGGTGGGGTTACCCGGCTGCAGCAGGAGAACAGCAACAGTGGTGGTGGTGGTCACTGGTGCAGGCCCGGGATGGCAGGAGGCTGGGTCGGGGGGGGAGTGGCCACAGTGATATAGTCACATGAGACGGCAGGAGCGCTGCTGCCCCCTGTAGGCTGCAGGGAGGCAAGCAACAGTAGCAGGATCAGGAGATTGCGCTGAGACGGAGGTTGAAGCAGGGAGCCCAGTAGTGGGGGGTAGTAGGGTGCAGGGCCCTGGACCTTGCAGAGCCAGAGGAAGAGGTGGACAGGTCCTAAGAGCAAGTGCTGCCTAAGCTCCTGCACGCGCCTCCTCGCTAACGCTCTTCTGCAGCTAGGCCGGCTGCCTAAAGGGGCGCAGGCACCTGATCGGGCCACCGCCGCCAACCTGCTCTGATTGGCCAGCGCTCCAGCAAGCCTTTCTGGACTGGATGTGACAGTGTCCAGTTAGACTTCTTATTGGACACTGAAGACTGGCTCCAGCACCTGGGCAGTCTACACACCTAACACCAGGCACATTAGCCCCACCTGTGTGACAGGATAAAATCAGCAGGTTCTTTTGGTTCTCTCTGCTGGATGGTGCATTTCAAAGCCAAGACCCAGCCATGAATACCAAGGAGCTGTCCAAAGAACTCCAGGACAGATTTGTGGAAAGGCATATGTCTTGGAATAGGTATAAGGAATTGCAAAGTCCTTTGAATATCACATAAAGCGCGGTTAAGATGATTATTACGAAATGGAAGGTGCGTGGTACCGTCAGGACCCTACCTAGATCAGGCCATCCCTCCAAACTGGATGATCAATTAACAGGAGACTGATCAGGGAGGTAGCCAAGAGCTGAGTGGCAACTTTGAAGAGTTACAGGCTTCATGGCCAGGATTGGTGAAAGTGTGCATGTGATGACAATATTCCAAGTATGCCCCCAAACGCAAGGACGCCATTATTAAAGAAAGCCCACCTTGAATCCCATTTGAAGTATACAAGGAACGTTCAGGGTATACTGTAGCTCTATGGCAAATGTTTTGAGGTCTGACAAAACTAAAATAGAACTTTTTGGCCTGAGTGCTAAGCGTT